>NW_009187232.1:33257-35577 GCF_000690835.1 Fulmarus glacialis
GGAGCCAGCCAACGCGGGGACCCGAGCCGCTTTCCCGAGTCAGCAGCTCCCACCTCCTCGCACGCAGGCAGAGGAAGACCCCAGAGGAGGGAGGCGAGCGCAGAGACTGCAGACACATCTTGTTTTAATTGCATCAGCGATTGCTAAGCAATTAATGGCAGGGAGGAGGAGGAACAGGGCACCGGGAGAGAGAAAGGGACGGAGCAAGCAAGGGGAAACAATTTACTCTGTCCCTAAGGAGAGGGGCACTATTTACAGATACAGCTGAAACCTGCTGCATCCCGCTCCCAGAGCATCCCTTGAGCTGCACCCGGACCGCTAACGTGGCTTTCTTTGTGCTTTAAGCCCCAGAGTCCTTTTCCTGAAGTCATCTCTTAGCCCCAAACGGAGGTCTGCAACCCTCCCACATGCGCAAACCCTCCTGCACGCTTCCCAAGAGCCACAAGCCATCGCCAAACCCCGGGTCAGGCAAACACCACCACCAAGGGCGAGCAGGGACTGGAGATGGAGCCTCCCACCACCGTGCTGGGGCTCTGGTCTGCAAAGGCACTGCAGCTCCCACCCGAAGCGCTGCCCAGTCCCCATCATCACCCCCTGCCCGTCCCACTGACCGCAGCAAGCAGGAGAGCGAAGCTCATCCCTGGGAGATGTCCTTCAAAGCCTCCATGGCTTGATCCCAGAGATCGCAGCTCCCCAAACGCAGCCTGGAAAGCGGAGGCACTGGGATGCCAGCAAAGCATCATTGCCAAAAAGCAGCAAACCAAGTGCCAGGATCCGTAACCAGCTTTTCTGCATCTTTAGCCACAAGGAGCAGATGTTTAAGGAAAAGCCTGAATATGGCAGCACTGACAGCTGGAGCAAAAACCTTCAAGGAAAGGGAAATCAAGCAGGAGCTGCTGGTCTGATCCCCAGCTGGAAAAGCCAGCCCAGAAAGGCAGGCAGACAAACGAGGAAAGCATCCGTGGGAATTGTCCACCAACCGGTTTGCAGCCTTCTCACCTAACCCTCCTCTTCATCATGTCTGGCAGCCCAGCCCCGTGATGTTGCCTGCTCCAGGATGGCAAAGTCAGGCAGCAGCGGTCTCCCCGTGCTCAGCCGAGTGCAGGCAGGCTGGCAGCTCCGCTCGCCTCTGCTCCTGCTGTTGGAATAAAGCGCTACAGCAATTTTTTGCTCTGTTTAGCGAGTGCCGGGGACTGCCAGCGCTCGCAAAGCTCAGGGCCTGACCATGCCCCCACCGAGCGATTCCCGCTGCAGTTCATCCAGCGACGGAAAATGGCTTTTGGCTCATTAACAAGCTTGTGCCGAGATCAGGGGATTCATCCCCTTTGCTCCCTACAACAGACGGGACAGCCTGAGACACCCCAAAACTCAGCTGCGGTAACCCAACAAGCATGGAGCCAAGCGGAGTCCTTGGCCAGATCCCAAGCCCTCCTCCTGCTTGTTAGCAAACCTGCTGGTGGCTTCAAAAATCCAACAAGCCGGGCTCCGAATTCAGGTACGCTTGGAGGAAAGGCACAAGACGCTCCGTGCCAGAAAGCCGCTGGCTCGAGCGGGGAGCTGGCAGGAAAGGCTCAGCTGGCAGCAGAGGCTTCTCTCCGAGGATACCCGCAGGAACAGCCCGCTTGGTACCCCCAAAGGAGACACCACAACATTTCACTGCATTGATTTCACTGTTTCTAGAAAAAGGATCCGAGGCGCAGACCCCATTTCCAGCACGTGGTTGCTCCTGGGTTGGTTCGTGACCGATCGTGGCAGATCGGTGGGGAGCTGGTGTAGTTCAAACCCTACGAGCTGGAAACCTGATGCACCCCAAGGCTGAGCACCAGCCAACTGCTCAAAATCCAAGCTTTGCTACAGCAAAACCACCTTTCACCCACCGATCCTTGGCTTTTAAAGATTTAGGCTGTCAGTTGGGGTTGGGCAGCAGTCCTGGTGTCCGTAAGGAGACATCCTCCGCGTCGCAAGGAGTGCAGGCAGAGGGGTGAGCCATGCCTCCAGCTACCTTCTCTGCTCGTCCCTTGAGAAACCACGGTAATAGAGGAGAGGGGACTAGAATGGAAGCCTGCCCTGCCTCCTCGCCCCTGGCAGACTCCGCTCGCCCAGCGGCGAGGAGCGATGGGGTAGCTTCGCGGCAGATACTGAATTTGCCAAGAAGCCGGAGAGAGGCGCGAAGCAGCAGCAGGCAGTGATTTATAAAGCCGATGTGCCTTTCCAGGTCACATATCGATAGGAGCCTCGCCTCCTCCGCGGGCGGGGAGCCAGGCCGATTATCTGTCATATGCTGCAAGACGCGGTGCCAACAGCCAAGCCGAGACACCCC
>NW_009187232.1:35592-46347 GCF_000690835.1 Fulmarus glacialis
AGGAAAAAAAAAAAAGAAGAAAAAAAAAACCCCACACACCACACAGATGCAGGCAACCAGCTTTTGTTCAAGCCCGTGCTTGCCGGTGGTAGGTGAGCAAGCACATCAGCCTGCGTGAAAGCATGTAACGCCTGGAGGCTGATCCTCCCTTAAGCTCCTGGAAAGAGCGACGGCAACCAGCAGGCAGGAGCATTCCTCGTGGGAGCAGCTCTGCAGCTGCCCAACACCTGCCCGTGGGTGTTCTCCCACCTCGACTCACCCCAAATTCAGCCCCGGGGTTTTTGCAGCGTTACAGGCTTCGGAGGCAGAGCTGGCTGCTCCGTGAATCCTGTTGCTGGTGCGATGCTGCCTGAACACGGAGCAAAGCGATCCCCGCTCCTGTGCCGCCAGGCGAGGAGCAAGCAGCAAAACAGCCTGTGCAAAAAGAGGGGTGTTCGCAGGTCCACTCTTACAAGCCACGTGGCTTTCACAATTAGTCTGTGCTAACAAGCGCACTGATTTTTTTTTTTTTAAGAAATCAATTTTTCAGAAATTCCAATTTAATACAGCGTTTCCTCCAAATCCTGCTTCCTCTGCCAGACCGGAGGGATAAGCTGAGAGCCACTTGCACCTGAGTCAGCCGAGAGTCGCCGAGCTGAACCATCACAGCTTGAAGGACGCGAGCTTCTGGAGCTGCCGGCTGCCAATGTCGTATTAACCTTTTTTTCCTTCCTTCTGTTTTACCGAGTAATCCCCAGACGCAGCCACTCTGTGGCAAGATGCCATTCAATATTCCTCAGGGAGCCTCAGAGCCTTTCCTCCCCCTGGGATCAAGAGTGGGAAAAGGTTTGCGGTGCTTGTTTGACAGCCCTGGAGAGCAAATGCAATGCAAATCCCATCACTTCCCAAGCGTATTTCATCCAGAGTTTTAAGAGAGAAACCAAATGACATGGGAGAGAAACTCAAGACACGCAGGTTTAAGGTTTGAGAAGCGCTTGCAGATTTTTTTGTTCCCTTGGGTTCTGCCGAATGCCTTAGAGAATGCTGATTTTCTGAGGAGGGGATATTCAGAGATCCTCCAAAAGAAGTCGTGCAACAACTGAAGCACCTAACCTAATCGCTGATGAAAATATGACCCAAAACAACGATACAACCTTGTGTTTTGAAGGAATAAAGAAGCCTGGAAGAGCCGAGCTGTCAATGCACCATCATCATCGCTCAGAGTGAAACAGCTACGCAGATTTGAGGATTCAGGTGCAGAGAGGCGAGCATGCCTACAGAAAAAGCTTTATTCTAGTTTTTTTAGCCCATTTTGGCCCCACCAGCTGCATGTCCAGCTCGGAAGCAAGGCCACCACGCGTTGCCCCACGGGACAGGAGGCTCCTCAGAGAGGTGAGACCTCAGCCGCATTAAATCTAAGCAACAAATCTTCACCCGCGACTTCAAACAACATGACATACCGGGAACCTGTCATTAGGTAATTAAGATCCTGATATTTTTACACCTAGGATATATCACTGCAGGCCACGCAGAAGCAAGCCACCCATTGCTCCACAGGGATGGTGGGGCCAGCCAAAAATGGGACCGGGAGCTGATGATCTGGGAACAAAAATAAAACCTTGGGGTTGTGAGCCAGGCTCTGTCCCAGCCGAGCTTGCGTGCTAGAAGTTTAAGAAGGGGGTTGTTTGCTGACAGCTTAAAGGATTTAAGGGAAGGATTAACCACGGCTTTGCTGATGAGGGAACCAGTGGCAAACTCGGAGCAATCCCATGAGCATGGGGAGAAGCTGGAAGAGGACAGGGAAAGGGGGGATGAGCCTATAACAGCAAAAACAACAGAGACAGTTTGCTTTGCATAGGGAACTCAACCAGGAGCTGCTCTTCCAGCCATCAACAACCTTCGTTTGCTGCCCACTAAATACGGGGGCAGCCAGCTCTGGAGTCCCATCTTCACGGGAGAGCACTGCATCATTTGGGGAACCGAAGGTGTCCAAGTGCTGTACAAGCGAGGACATCACAGCCCTCAGTCATGAATAAAGGTGCCCAAAAAGAAGAGAGTGCAGAAGGCCTGGAGGAGAAGGACGTGGTGGCGGGAGTCCTGGTCTGGAGCTGGGGTAGGAGGGAAATCCTGCTACAGAGCAGCAGGCAGTGAGGAACTGCAGATCGGCGGCACCAGCTGATCCAGGAACGCTTCACTTCTGTTGCCCAAGAGCTCCACGAAGTGTTTACAAATCAGGCTTATATCCAGGTGGACGTAACAGATAAAAAACAGGCGGCAGATCTCCTGCTCCAGCTCAGCTACGCGCAGAGGAACATGCAACTGGAGGGGTTCGTTCCAGCAAGCACGGGATGCTGGTCACCAGGAACATATGTAGACAGATCGATAGACTTGTTTGGCAAGCTGGAGCCCAGCAACAAGGGCAGGCTCCAGCTGGGAGCAGCTAATCTACCTGCTCAACCCCCTCCAGCTGCTCAGCAAATGAGCACGGTCCCCTTAAGAGAAAGCACAATCAGCACAGATTTAGCTGGAAGAGGGTGGGGATATCGCTGAGCTCCAAGCCATGGTCTGAACCTTATCTGCTGCTTTAATACCTATCAGTGTTGATACAGATTAAAGGATTAGTCGGGATTACTGAAGGCAACCCTCCTCGCCCCAGGCAGCGAGGATGGGCATGGGTGCAGCTCTGGCATTCCCCTCTTGTGCCCGCAGCCCTTTGCGCTGCACCCTTGGGAGAGAAGGACCCTACCGAAAGCGTGGTGAGGAGGCTCTCCATGAGCAACGGAAGCCTGGAAATGTCAACCCAACCGCAGGGGAGGGAGACTGGGCTCTCCGGGAAGAAAACTAAGCCTCGCCAGTCAGAACCCCAGCAGGAGTCAGGTTTGTTGTCCCTACGGTTGCCTACCAACACAGGCCACGTTCAGCAAGTCTTCATGAACCGGCACCAACACCAGAAGAAACCACACTCCACAGCCACCCTGGCCCAAAGCCCTCTTTTACCAACACAAGCATTTGTGCAACGTTGGGAAATCGCCTGGTTAAAACCTGCTTTTGATGTCGCTCGGCATAGCTTTTAATTGGATCATTTCCCTGACCCAGTTCCCCACATGGCTGCACAAACCCCTGAGGCACCAGAGTGGGAGGAGGTGGCCAGGAGCAGGCAGGACACCTCCTGGCGCAGCAGCAAAGCTCCAGTGACCACACAAGTAGGCAGGAGAGTTCCTGTGCCCAAGCTCACGCTGAACATGAATTTTGTGAGATTTCCCGTCTTCCAAGAGATCATAACCAAGTATCTGCTGTGTCCAGAGAGCTGTCTCCTGAAACCTGGCTGGGCTGAAAGCAAAAAAACAACAGGCAAGAATGGAGATCCCAAAGCAGAAAAATACCCCAACGCTGCCTCCTGACCCACGTACCCTGCTGCCTTCTCTAGGCAGGAGCCATCAAGTAGGAAGACCATGGCTGTGGTCTTCTCCTGGGCAGCAGGGAGGAAAACAAGACCTCACATCTCAGCCGGTCATCATCCGGGACAACCCGACTCTTAAGGATAAGGGTACAAAGAGTAGTGGCAAGCCCACAAGCAACAGGCAAGCTGTGTGCAGGCACTCGGAGGATGCCCGGCGAGGAGAGCAGGCTGCAACATGGCAGAAGAGGTGGAACAGTCCACTTCTGATGTCCAGACAGATTTACGGAGGAGCTAAGAAAATACAAACTTTCATTTTGGGACAATTTAGCTGGTCAGCAGAGCTGAGGTTTACCAAATGCCAGACAATGAAGCTTTGCTTGTCTAGGGCACTGGTCGCTATTCTTCACACTTGGCTTAGGAGAGAGCAAGATCTTGAGATGCAGGCAGGCTTCAGCATGCGTCCACATCCCGACACTGCTGCTTTCACGTGCAAGTTGCCTTTGGTGGGAGACCCTGCCAATAGGGAACCACTGGGGCACGCGAAAGAATCACAGAATGCCTGAGGTTGGAAGGGACCTCTGGAGGTCATCTGCTTGGTTGCCCTCCTCTAGGGAGTGTTTTACATGGCTGGCCTGCCTCCTTTACCCATGACTCCCAATCCAGCACCTCCAGGCAAAATCTTTGTGCTGAGCATCATCTCAAGCATCAAAGGCTCTCAAAAGCACCACCCATCTGAGGGGCTTTGCAAGTCAGATACTGCTGAGACCAAAGGTGGAACCAAAGCTGGCTCCTCCAGTTTCCTTGCTTCCCCCACAGGGACAACGCGAGGGAATGGCAGAGGCGCTGAAGCAGCCAAGAGGCAAGAAGACAGGCTTAGCATTGGGGCAAAGACTTGCAGAGTAAGACACCACCGTTCTGAAATGATCACCTTCCAGAGCCAAGCTCAACTTCCCCGGGTAGGGCACTCACATCCACGCGCCAGCATCCCCCATCCCACTGCAATTCAAGTAGGTCATCCTTCAGATCAAGCTGCAAGCCCAAGGCAGTCCCCCTCTCCCCCCCAAAAAAAGCAGCTCCTCCGCAAGGTGAAGCCCAAGCAGCTCTGCTCCAGCAGCTAGCTTCTTCCCAGCAAAACATCGCCAGGCTCAAGCTGCCCAGCAGATAGAGGAAGGTAGGTGAAGCCTGGGCCGCATACTGCTAACGTGCTCATGAAAAATATACACAGATAAAACGCTCCTTCCCCCCACGCAGAGAGGGTCTGAGTAAGACAGAGGACCAAATCGATCACACTTCACTCAAAAATACACACAGTACGATTGCCTCTCCATAAGAAACAAGATGAAGACGTGCAGTATTGGACATTCAAATAATATAAAAAAAAAAAAGCCTAACAAGCAACCCTATGCTGAGATTTTAATTTTGGTCCAGAAAAAGCAAGCAGCGTTTGCCCCATGGGGAACGCACGAGCTGCAGAAGCTGCACCAGGTGCTCGGGCGACCATGTGCCAATGGCAATAAATCTGACACTGGAACGGTGCTACAGCCCAGCGCCAGGACGGGTCAATTATTAAGCCCCTACAAATCCTTGGCCCAGATGGAAAAGCGGCTGCTTTCAGCCCCATTGGGTTACAAGCCAGCTGGAGTCCTCCAGTGAGCCTCCAGAGCCAGGCTCCCCATCCTGCCCCCACTCCCCATAATCCCAGGCAGGAGCCAGCGTGGCTCCTGGCCGGCATGGATGTGCTCAGCCATCCCGGGACTTTGAGGAGCTCTGCTGATGGTGCTTTCCAGAGTTCATGTTTCTAGAGCCAAGAAAAGCCCCTGAGAAGGAAGACGCTGTCCTGCCGATACAACCTTCTCCAGGTTAGTATCGAAACTGTTTATGGAGTCAAGGCTATTGGCCATGACTTGAATCCTCCACTCACTGGTGGTGGCATCATCCCCTAGTTGCACCCACCCTTCGTTCCTGCTCCCTCCAAAGCCGCTGGTTGTTTTAAATGAACTCGAGCAGCAGCACACTCAAGGCCTGGCTTTGCATATTATTCAACGGGATGTGACAGCCACCGACGCTCTCACCTGGAAAGTCCCACCTACAAAACATGAACCCTAAGGCTTGACAGGATATGCAAGCCACCAGCCAAGAGGTTCAGAAGAAAGTCCTCCTACAAGCGTGCTTTTCTTAACAGCACCTTAAGGATTGTCTGCATTCAGTTAATTGTGAATTAACTGAGCTGACCCAATACAACCAATCCCAGGTCCTTTGGGAGAGGCACGGTACAGCACAAAGTCAGGGTTGGATCCATGCAAGCCAGGGGAGCACGTTAAGCTTCCTCCAGTGGATCTAACTCTGCCCCCTACGAAGCAGATGGCATCAAAAACATTTTGCTTCATGGCCACACAACTTTGGAGAACACATGCCGTGTATACCTACACATCTCATCAAGGAAGAAGTGTAGCTCCTTTTCACTGCACAAGTTGTCAAACAAAGTCACAGCATACGGACGTGTGATTTTTAGCGAAAACGCTGCCAGAAGGAGCATGATGAAGAGGGCAGCGTTAAGGCTGCGGCACTCAGCTTATATCTGCACTTCCCAGGTGCCAAGAGCCAAACACTCAAATCCGATGCTGCACCAACCTACTTTTCAGATGGCTCTTCATACAATACCCTAAAGATCATCTGTATCATGTTGTCACCATTGCATCCTCAACTCCTAAAGCCATGCCAGCTATCGGGCTCGGTACATCGACTTGTCGCAGGATCAGACGGCATCCTGAAGGAGCAATAACAATTCATTGGGGTGGGGGGGGAGGAAGATTGATGTGTCCATCAGCAGGTTCCAGACTGTTCCCATCAACCCGACCACGTGCGTGCAGATCCCTCCTCTCAAGGATTCGGTCACCTCAACCACAATTTCCTGCAACTTCCCTGACCGCTATTAGATCACCTCACGCAGCACACGTCAAACTCAAACACTCTCGCGGAGAATTTATAGTCCTATAGCCCCCAGCAGGAACGACCAGCTGGAGCACTTGGGGGCTTCCTAGGGCTGTTCATTGTGCTCACCCACAAATTGTTTTACAAGAGAAAGTCCTGAGAGCGGTACTTAGTCTCAAGCAAAGATTATTTTTGGCAGCTTTATCACAACAGTTCTCACTCCCTTAACCTCTTCTTGGATGAAAGCACATTTAGAAAAACAGTCCAGATGTTGGAATATCAATAAAACAAAAAGCAACGGTACAATGCAGTCTTGAAGAGCCCTTTACAAATAAACACAACTTTGGGGGGTTTCTGCTCAGCAGCACCAGGCTCACGCTCATAAACCAAAAATACATGTTCACCTCGCCTGGAATCGGAAAATAAAAGCTGGTTTGGGTTACTCATCTGCAGGAAACACATGCAAGAATCGCTCCTGCAGCTCTCCTTCCCCTAAATGGTCAACTCATACCGCTCAATGGATTTTTAATCAATTTTTCCAAAATAACAACTTACAGAAGGAGTTACAAGCCAAACCCCAAAATGAGAAACTCGAGCTGGGAAGATGCTATGGGAAACTCGCCATCAGCTCTAAGCAAGGGTCTGGAGAACTGAGATTAATGTCTCATCACAGGAACAGGTTTGTCCAAGCAAGGAGACACTCCTCACGCACGCCTCAGTTTGAACCCGAAGGTCATGAGGGTTTTGAATCTCACAGCAGCATTTCCCACACCCAACAGCATTTACCATTACCATCAACAAGTTGGCACCATAGAATCATAGAATAGTTTGGGTTGGAAGGCACCTTCAGAGATCTAGTCCAACCCCCTGCCATGGGCAGAGACATCTTTTACTAGATCAGGTTGCTCAAAGCCCCATCCAACCTGACCGTGAACACTCCAACGATGGGCCATCCACAACTTCTCTGGGCAACCTATTCCAGTGTCTCACCACCCTCATCACAGAAACATTTCTTCCTTATTTCCAATCTAAATCTACCCTCTTTCAGTTTAAAACTGTTGCCCCTTGTCCTGTCACTACAGATCTTCGTAAGAAGTCTCTCTCCATCTTTCTTATAAGCCCCCTTTATATATTGAAAAGCCACAGTAAGGTATCCCCAGAGCCTCTCCAACTGAACAAGCCCAACTCTCTCAGCCTTTCTCCACAGGAGGTGTTCCAGTCCTCTGACCATTTTCATGGCCCTCGTCTGGACCTGCTCTAAAAGGTCCCTGTCTTTCTTGCACTGGGGACCTCAGAGCTGGATGCAGTATTCCAGGTGAGGTCTCATGAGGGTGGAGTAGGGGGTGAGCATCATCTCCTTCTACCTGCCAGATACACTTCTTTGGATGCAGCCCAGGAGATGATTGGCCTTCTGGGCTGCAAGAGCACATTGCCAGCTCCTGTCTAATTTGTCACCCACCAGTATCCCCAAGTCCTCCTCCGCAGGGCTGCTCTCAATCCATTCACCCCCCGGTCTGTACTGATAGTGGGGATTGCCCTGACCCAGGTGCAGGAGCTTGCACTTGGCCATGTTGAACTTCATGAAGTTCACATGGGCCCACTCCTCAAGCCTGTCAAGGTCAACTTCTTGAAGAAATCCAACCATATCACACTACTGCCCCAATCTGCAAGGCCACTATTACTATAAATTAAGCCATCTTCTCCTCCTGAGCCACATTGGCCACCTCCAGCAGGTCTGGGATGACTTTCATCAACTGCTCCCAGAAGACTCTGCCTCATTTCCAGCTGACAGCAAGTCTCCAGCGCATTGAAGAAGGCTTATTTTCTCCCTCCTCTCACCCAGGCCAGGGGAGGCACTTCACACGATCCCACTAAACTGGCCAGAAGAAACGCAACCCACCTGAGCCATGGCCCCATCTTTGCCCTTTCCATTCATCAGCAATCTCAGCATGAAGCGCAGTTGTCAGAAGATTTCTTGGGTTTCCTTAAGTTCTTCTGCCAAGTTCTGATTAAAATCCTCCTAAGTGGTTTTCTCTTTATTCGATTTCCTAGAACTGGGAAGTAGAGTGGACCTGAGAGCGGCACTGAGTGCCGGAGCTAATAGCCGCTGACACAGCCAGGCCATCCGAGTCTCCCATACCGGCTCGTTAGGATCAATGGGAAATTGAAAGCGATTCTCTTCCATCTCCTGTATCAGACCATCGGCTCCCAGAGGAGACTGGGTTTTAATGGCCCCGCTCACTGGCGGGAGGCTGGAATCGCTCAGTTGACGTGGGCTGCGAAGGCACCTCTCGCCGGGCACTGCTTTAGAGCCACGTTTGAAATGGGTTGACCGGTGAGGATGGTTCCCAAAGGCTTTTGGGCAACGCACAACGGCGGGGCAGTGGGTAAGGAGCTAGGCACCATAACACAGGTCTCCATGCCCAGAAATGTCCAATTTAACAAAACCCCAGTCCCCCGCCCCAACTCCACATGCTCCGCTTCATGACAATGGCTTCAGGAGAGGAGCCAGCCTCTCATCACAGGCTCCTTGTGCTACCAGCTTGGGATCTGCGCCAAATTGGATCCCCCTCCTTGCCCAGAAAATCTGGCTGCTTCTGTGGCTTGGAGGATGAAGCCATTGGTTTCTTGCCCAGAAACAACAGGCACCTGCAAGTCTGGTCGCTCTCGTTCCTGCGGCGAAAGGCTGGAGACCTTCGGGACGCCACGAAGATGTGGTGCGTCTCACCCATCCTCGTCCCCGGCCAAGAGCGGGCGAGGAGAGCCCCTTCCCTGCAAGAAGGCAGATGCATTTGACCCCAGGGCTCAAGCACACTGGGAGCGTCGGGTACAGAGGCGGGGGAACGGGAACCCCAAAACAGCCTCCGTTCACACAAGAAGAAAAACCAGAACCAGATCTGCCGCTGCCCTCCCCACCGCGTCTTCCGCCTTTGAAGGGCCCCACAGAGGGAGGTGCTCCTGCCAGGAGCCAAGGCACTACTGTCGAGTACACAGCCTGGAAATCTCAAAATTTCCATTTTATAATGCCATGCACCTCCTCACGCCCTTGGGGGAATGGGTAAACACCGAACCCACTTACAGAGACCACGTGGAGAGCACACAAGCTGGTCCAAGTTACTATTAGCTACCACTGAGTTATCTATCGCCGGGAACGCCAACAGCTCCTGTCTTCTTGGTCTGTAGAATAGAGAGGAGCACAGGCTGTGAGGCCCTCAAAAGCAGGGCCTTCTTCTGGGATGTGGCTCCTCCACAAACGAACCAGGCAGCGATCCGGCAAAGCCATGGCACGTCCAGTCACCCTTACGCTGGAGGGTGGTTTCACGTGCAGCCTTTGCTTTTTTGATGCAAGATCCACTCCCTGCAGAGCACGGCCCGAGAGCTGAACCACCCGCTCTCCCCGTTAGCAAGGGGCTTTAACTCTTCCCCCAGGCCGGGACAGCTAAGAAATGCTCTGCTTGTGGCCATAGGGTTTCTACCAAAAGGCTGGTTTCCTTCAAAGGGACATTCAAAGCTCAGCCCCTCCAGCTCCCTTCGCCCCGTACACAAAGCGGTGTATTAATAGCCGGTCTGGAAGACCATAAAACACTAAATACCTAAAGAGCTCCTGTACCTTGAAATGTTAATGCTAAGCAAAAAAAGAAACCTTCCTGTTAGCAAACTGCTCGGCTCTGTGATATATATACACGATTGCCTTCCTCCCCTCCAAGCCACAGAACAGCAAACAGCACTCAAAACCCTAAAATGCCGCTCTACTTACAAGGCATCCTATAGATCTGCTTCGTCCCCCCAACGCCCGGACGGGAGAGGCTTCGCCAGCACACGCCAGCTCTTCTTGATGACTTAGTTACCACCTCAAAGAGCTGGCTGGCGCCCAGTCATCCTCCCTTACAGGATCCTTTTCAGCCTTCCAAAGCGATCTCCCCCGGCCCCCAAGCACGCACGGCCCGGTCCCGGCTCCTTCCTCTTCTTCCAAGCCTCCCTTACCCGTTCAACGGCTGGAGCTCAGCTCCAGCACAGATGTCCCTCCTCTCTCCCATGGCTTTGCTCCCTTCTTCTTGCAAAGGATCTCTCTCATCTACGCCGTGGAGGGTGAAGGGGACACAGGAGCGCTGGCAGAGGGACCGGAGTGGAGACCTGGGGTCGTGCATCCCACCGGGGAGGGTGGGTCAGGACCCCAAGCTGGCAGGGATCCCCCCTCCAAGGGGAACCACCCGCTTGGAGCTGGTACAGTCACGTTAGCTGCGGCTCTCGGCATGCACCACGCTCGGCGCAGGACCACGAGGACATCGCAGCCCCTTCGCCGCACGCCAGCGATGCACCATCCCGGCACCAGCACCAGCTTTAGCAGTACCGATTGTTTTTGGGATGCTCTCCCCAGGGAACAGCCTCTTTCGGACAACACACCCCAGGCCTCCACCCGCCGGGCGGGTGCAGCTCTCCCTCCT
>NW_009187232.1:46446-49071 GCF_000690835.1 Fulmarus glacialis
CCCCTGCGAGCCGTGGGAACCGAGCTTCCAAAGGAACAAAGCCACATCCATCTGTTAAACAGATGAGCGGGGCCGTTCCCAGCGCAGGAGGCAGCGTACCTGCATCCCAAGGACTGGAGGGAGGGACGGGGGGGGCGAGCGGGGGGAGTCTGGGAACAGCGTTCGTTTGCATAGCACCTGGGGAAAAAAAATCACAACACTGCATTTACATAGCTAATTGGGGGAGCGAGCTTCCCAGAATGAAATTACTTTCTGGCTTGGGAAAAGAAAAAAAAAAAAAAATAAAACACATCACAACCACAGGATTTGTAGCTGTATCGGTGCCTTCTCCACCCGGAGCACCTCGGGTGCTCTCCCCAACAAAGTCTGTGTTCACGCCTAACAGGGGAGCATCCGATCCGTGCAGAGGATGGGGGAAACTGAGGCATGGAGGCTCCAGCGCTCACATCAAGGAAGGGCAGCCAAGAGCCCCAACAGCTCCTCTTGCTCCCTCGGCACTGGACAAAAAGCGCTTTTGAGTTGTACCACATCTCATCCCCTCGACAAGATGTAAAACGCGGCAACCTCCATGTTGCGACCAGAATTAAAGTTTAAGCCTGCAAAGCAGGCTTGCTCTCCGCATTATTCATCGCAGCACGCTTCAAGAGACCCCAAGTGAACAAGGGCCAGACAGTATTTTAAAATAAATCTAGACACTTACCGAGTTTTAAACCAATTTCAGTGCCAAGCACAGGGGAAACATCAGCAGATATGAGCACGTGCCATCACCACACCATATAAAAGCTTTGTGGTTAACGTCTTCCTGCAATGGGATTTATCCTCTCCGCAGCGCGCTGGGGTGGAGCGGGCACCGTTCAGCCAGCCGGGGGCAAGTACGGGGGCACGGAAGGAGGAGAGATGGACAGCACAGGCACCACGTGCCCTCCTGGGTCGAGCACTGCTGGCCAAAGTCACTACGAGCCCTGCGAGGCCGACGGCCAGGCAGAGTCCCGGACCCCTTACACCACGTCATGGCCCCGGCAAAGCCCCCGTCTCCAGCCCCAGGCAGCATCACCGCTGCCTGCCGTCCCGTCCATCCCAGCGGCACGGCGTGCCCACCCGTGCCAGCTCGCAACCTGAGCTCACCCTAGAAAACCCCGAGCACGTTTATTTACATCAGATCAGTTCCCTGATCTGGTCCGTGGGCAGGAATGAGTAACAGGGACAGGAATATCTTGAGCAGATGTTGTCACCAAATACAACATATCGTCAGGCTGCTGGTAGCTTTAAATCATTTCGGAGCCCGGCGACTTCTTTCCAGCCCTGGGCTATGTCTCCCCAGCTCTCCGACTCCAGCCGCTGGCTCAGCACCTACGAGACCTGGGGTGGCTTCCCCTCTGCAGCCCAGCAAGGTCTCCAGCTCCAGGCGTTCACCACCAGGTGGGAATGTCACAAGAAGTCACCCCAAAAAGTCCACTGCAATCACCAGCTGCCTTTTATCCTGCATGGGGGTGCTGCCTTGCCACCAGCTCTGAATATTTGGGTGCCCTCCCACCCAGCACATCTTCGAGGCCGCCTGCACACGAGGACCCACAGGTGAGATGGATTTCACAGCTCCAGCCCAAAGCATCCTCAAGAGCAGCGGCAGAGGAACACAGCACCGTGTTTGCACGGCAAACATCAGGAAAGCAGCGGCACAGAAGATGCACAGAAGACGTTGTGCTTGCAGGAAACCAGGAAAAGGCGGTGAATCCCCAACAAGCCAGCTTTTAAAAGCAGAGGAAAGGAAAAGCACGCAGCGCTTTGCTCCGCAGCCCTTTCCAGCGGCCTCCCCAGCTGCCGGGTGGAGGAGCAGCTTTGCTCATTAGCGGGTTATTCCTGGCACACTCCCCCTGCATCAGCTCCCCGGCAGGGCCGCGGGAGCAGCTCGCCAGGTTTTGAAGCCTTCAGGGTCGTGCAGCGCTCAAGACGCACGAATCTTCCTTTAAAGAAATCTCACTCAGGCAGATAAATGGTGCTGGGTAACTGGGGTCATTAGGCTAATATGCAGCCACCACCAGCCTGGAAGCAAAGCAACAAACACGAGAGAGTCTACCTGAGCCGGTTAGCCTCAAAATCTGACCCATCTCAAGCAGTTACCATCTCCACTGGAGGAGAAATCGGGTCTGTGAGTCAGCAGGATCAATCACCCGCTGGCCTTTTCATCAAAATCTCTAATCAAAGCGTCGGGGGAGCGGATTTGCAGCTCGCTCACACCAAGGAAGCAGTGCACGGACCCCGTCGAGAAGGAGCTGTCCCCCCTCTGTCAGCCTCCTCGTTAGCGTGCTGTCATTCCGCTCTCGCACTTCGGGAATGGGGAGATGTTTTCTCCACTTTCCCAGCGTGGCTCCGTTTCCTACCGCTGCGTCCTTGACGGGGAGCTGCAGGTCCTGCTTCCCACTCCGGCAGAGACGGGGCTGCATTTCGGCACGACAACGTATTAAACGGGATATGGCAATGCCAACAGGTCAGGCATCAAAACTAACTCACCCCTTAACTAGTCCTTCCTAACGCTGCCAGCTGGGAAAGCAAATGGGGAGAGATGGAATTTTTCCTATATAAAACCTTCAGAGATGGGATCAGCTGAAACTCCCAGCCTGCTACATC
>NW_009187232.1:49095-49355 GCF_000690835.1 Fulmarus glacialis
CCACATATAAATAACCTCTCAGCAGGAGCCAAAACTCAAAGACTAACCCCATGGTTTTAAGTGAACGAGGCCAATTTCCTCCTTTGTAGCTCTTGACACATGCTGGCTGCGTGCCCCCTTCTTGCCTTGTTCCTGCAGCAGAAGGCTCCGGGCGGCGGGTCCGGGGACGATAAGGAAACGAGCGGTGTAATTCCCAAGGCCTCCCAACACAGCCCTGTCAGCAGCTCTGGAGGCGGCCGATTCCAGCATGGCTGGAGAAA
>NW_009187233.1:0-47498 GCF_000690835.1 Fulmarus glacialis
CTCCATTCACCACAACTCTCTGGGCTCAGTAATGCAGCCAGTTTTTTACCCAGCGAAGAGTGTACCGGTCTAAGCCGTGAGCCGCCAGCTTCTCTAGGAAAATGCTGTGGGAGACATCTATCTTGGTGTGATCTCTCTTGGATGTATCTATCTTGGTGTGATTTCTCAGATTCTTTTTTTTTAGTTCTTTCTTGGTTAGGCAGGGAGGTAATGGATCAGATGTATTTCAGACTGCAAGTTTTTGTGGTTGCTCTTCTACCTTGAGATGATGCCAACAATTCCCTTCCTCAAGCAGCACTTCAGTTAACTGGAAAGTGTTTGCACAGAACTAGCAGTAAGTTATTAGAACAATATTAAATTCTAATGTGAAAAACTAACCATATCCAGAAATAATTTGGTACTGCCAGAGCATTGGTACAAAGATATCTACAAGAAACAAAACGGACACTGAGGAGAAGCAGAAGACAGTAGAGACCAGTGGGGAGCCAATGGGGATACTCCTTTTTTTCTCTGACTTTTCTGAAAATTTAATATTTTCCTCTCAAGTAAGATTTACAACTTGAAAATATTGATAAACTCTGTACTATAGCAAGATGTCAAGACAGCTCACGTTTTTTAAAAGTTAGACATTATGCAACATACGAACTTTAGTTATAATTTCCCAAACCGTAGTGTGAGAACAAAAGATAAAAGGTTCCCAAATAGGGTATGAGAGTAGTTGTAGCCTAGCTGCAATGTGATAGTATGGTAACTATTAGTGGTAGGGATGAAAGTACAAATGGTAAAGTGAGAGGAAGATAGAAGACAAATCTATGTGGCAAATGATCCAAATACAAAAGACAAATTGGTAATCATACCTGACGTGCTTTACTTTGCAAACCTTCTAATTCCTTATGTCAATACACAGAAAAGGCTATAATCCTCATTCTCAAAGAATGAGACAGACTATTAAAATAGCAGACTATTAAAATAGCATCTGCCTCAACACTTAAATACAAAGATGAAGTATTCAATGTTCGTTTCTAAGACTGCAGTCTCAAAGGTACCTCATCTGCAATTATACCTGTCTTTTATATAGCTTGCGGAATGCCTGAAATCCATTCGCCTTCACTAAGATGTACTGTAAACTGTTTATCAAAATTTATTAAAAGCACAAAATAGTGAAATAATGCTAAGTAATATCACAAAATACATTTATGGATGTAACTTTCTATTTGCTATTAAAAAGGCTAATAGACAAATACAACTAAGACGAACACAGCCTTTCCTTTTATGACACGAAAAGCAGGCAAAGGGTAGCATAACTCTCCTAGAGAAGCAGAAATTGGAAGAGAGAAATTACTCTTTCACTTTTTAAATCTTCTATATGAAACATAAATTCTTATCTTAATGCTCTTGAATGAAACAGCTGCAGAGGTTCTATTTTTTAAGTACATCTACAAGATCCAGTGCAGCAATCACAGCTCACGTAGACATTCTCAGCTGGGTTTAAACCAGCTACCTGTTCGCTGATAGCAGGGGAACCGCACGAGCATGTCAAATTAACACCGAGTGGCTGGCAAGCACTCAGCTCTGGGTTGTCACAGAACAAATTATGGCAGAAGCATTTATTCAATGTCCACTAGCTTGAACTTCTCAGTGGCTACTTTCTCCACTCAAATGATTTTTTAACTTGATACTAGAAGACGTAAAAAGATGACAAGTCCCTCAGATCAAAATACTTCAGACCTGTCCAAACTTTCAGCCCTCAATGTATTCAAGAATTTTCCTGTTTTCAAATAGGCAACCAAGTCAAACCCTTAAGGACACTGACAGTTTCAGGGTAAAGAATTTCTGTTTTCTCTGCTGAAAGCTGGGAAATGAAGTCTACTCCATGAAGTTTACCAAATTCTGCATTTAGGATGTCCAAACATATTCATTTTCTTTCTTCTAGCAGACATTTGCTTCACACTTTAGTCTCTGGGATAAACGCGTATAAAAAGCTATCTTATTTTGGATTGCTATTTTGACTCCAGTTTGAAAAGTTCATTATAATTTATCCCAGTGTAAGGAAGAATAGATTCCAACAAGACTTCCCTTTCTGACCCTCCCTTAAGGCAGGAGAATCATCCAGACTAATGAAAACTAGCATCCGTGAATTTGACGGCTGACAGAATGCATCCAGCTTTGGAGTAAGAGGCATTGTTGTGCTTTTCCTCACCCTCTGTTTATCACTGTTTGTAGTTTAGAAAAGTGGTTGTGGCTTAGCCTTTTTGTAGGAGTCCTCAGGGAACTCCACCTTCTGCCAGTGGCTGACAGTTCTGGTTCTGCCTGCAAGCTCCAAGGAAACTGGAGATGCAGAAGAGGACCTTCTCACTGAAGCAAAGAAAGTAATCTAGTAAACACATGTATTGCTCTCCACTGTTCATTTTGAGATCATCTCAGGATTTTATGCCCTGCCATCCTAGTTTTCAGGAGTGATTAGCTTTTCGCCTTATTAGAGTTTATGGCTATCATCTCCTTCATTTATAAATAAATTAGAAATCTGTTAGACACTGTGGAGTGGACACCACTCGGACTGTACAATACTGTCATTATTTGACATTAGAATACTGCTTGTCTTTTCGTTGTGTAGGTTATGTTTCCTAATTTTTCAAAAGGATAAAAAGAACTGATTTATAAAGACATAATATGATATTCCTGTGCTAAGAAATAATAAGAAAAATGAATAAAATAAAGGTTCTGCTGGATCAGACCAAATCCATTCCAGTGCCATGTCTCTGACAGTGGCCAATAGCAGTTACTTTGTGAAGCATGTAAGAAAAAAATCATATGTCCCCAGCATCCTGCCATACACCACCTGGTGAGTTTTGCTGTGGGACATCCTGGTAAGAACATTGGTGTTAAGTAGCCTTTGATGCACTTTCTTTTGCCAAGATTTTTTCCTTTTTTTTTTAATTCATTAAAAATTTTAGTAACAATAATGCTAATTTGCTTGAAGTTCTTCAGCATTTTCCAAGCTTTTAATGACCTCTAGTCAACTCTGAAAGCAAAGTATGTGAATACATGTGAGCTTGTAACTGTACATGAGATCTGATACCATGTTCCAGATAACTGGACTATCTGGTCCCTGTTTAAAATGATAGGTGGATGCCAATCTGACTTGCTACTTTATAGCTTCACAAATTCAGTGTGAACGAATAATGTGTCTACTTTCTTTCCTCCTAAGTGAGGGTGAGTGGGATTTTTTTTGACAAAGTATATGTCAATAATTGATTGAAACTGATATTTTGGGTTTTTTTGGGTTCGGTTGGGTTGGATTTTTTTTAGGAATGAGCTCTTTTCAGTAATGTTTTTGTTGATAAAGGTTTCTCAAGTCTAAGATGAAACTGCTGATCATGATGATCAGACACAAACAGATAGAGGGAAACTTCTGATAACTCACAGCTCAAAGAATGGGACTCTCATTTAGAAAGTGATATAACTAGATTCACAGTCCTGATCTGGATTAGACACAAGCTTGAGACTCACCTCAGTAGAGTTCACTTACCAGCAGCCTCTTAGATCTTCTTGGGCAGCCTGTTCTTACTATCTCCTGTCAAGAGTCACTTTTGCCCAAGAGAGAGAGCTCAATTATTAGACAATGAGAAAACTGCATTCAAAGTCTAACCTGATGTGACAAGGTGCACTTGCAGTCAAGCCTGTTGGTTCTTTCCAACCTTGGTGAATGGTCTAGCCATCAAAATACTCTGGAATGAGGCTCTCTATTGTATTTTGTCTTGATTGTAAATGTAAATAAAGGACATATCTTTTGGAAATACTTTTAGGAACACTTGAATAAATCTTAAGTTATTCTTTAAGTATCATACTGGAAATAGGTAGACAGTTTTTTAATTGGATCACTAAAGAAATGGAAAGAGAAATCGCTGCAAAATATGTGTAAGAATTAGTAGCATTAGTTTAAATATCCATAATTTTTGGGCTAATAACAAGAAAGCTTTGAAACAAGGTGTCAAAAGATACAGTAGTAAAAATTCAGAGTTCAAGCTTCGTTATTTTTTAAAAAGATTGCTGTATAACTTTCAAGAAAAAATATAGTGCTGCCAAAGCTTATATATATGCATAATTTTGTTAAATAATCTTCTTTCTTTCCTGATTATAATTATTCACATGCATGGGAATTTGTGAGATGATGACTGTCAATATGTACAGTAAAATTAACTTTTAACCACATGCATATGGCAAGGAAGGACTGTTGCTAATCTTTTTGTAACAGCTTAAATGATCATTATTCTTGCTGTTGTTGACAGCTTTTTCCTGCTTAACTGTTGAAAACATTTTAGTACTATATAGTGGCTTTTCTCCAGGTTTAGAGAATATTGTTTTCTTGTTGCAAGAGGGAAAATTTACATTAACCTTCATATATAGTACTTGACATTTATAGTGCAAGTGGGATTGATTACTTTAACATATGAGAAAACTGCAGCCTTAAAATATACAGAATATGAGACAATATCATCATGTCCCAATACATTATTTACTTTGTACTATTAAATGCTCCACTGCTGGTCAGTTACAATATTCTTGATACCTGAATTTTTTACTACGAGAACATAAATTAAGTCCTAATGCACAGGTGTTCCTGAATGTCTATCATTGTTGTATGTATTGCTGTGTTATTGTTTCACCTATGTCAGTCCCACTATGCAACTTTGCCTGAAACTCAGGCAAAGACATTGACACTAAAGGTGTTATGAAAAATGGACACATTTTTAGGTAGTGAAGTGAGCACCAGCCTCAATGAAGTGTAAGATTTCCCCCATCAGTTCTATTACTATGTACGCATTTCAGATAAGAAAATGATAAGAAAGGAGTTAACTGAAGTTTCACATTAAGTCATGTTAGAAATACAACATAGAAGGAGACGTCTTCAGGTCCTATCAGATACTGCTCTTGCCCTTCCTGCTAGTCAGGAGGAGGAGCTGCACACCTACAGTGTATGGATGCCTGGTGGGCAACAAGGGCTGGAAGAATCTGAGTAGAAAAGGGGTGGTGAAATATCTCACTACTACCAATATACCATTCATCCTTGCTTAAGAGAGCTGTGAAAATGACTGGTGAGCTGCCTGAATAATATTGCTGTACAATTGATTGTGCTTTACTTGACAAAAACTTTATTAAATCCTAATGCTTTGCTCTTGTAGGGGACTTTTCTTCCACTAACCTTAGAAACATCTCACAAAGATTAGTAAACATTATACCTTTTTGTCCTGGTTTCGGCTGGGATAGGGTTAAATTTCTTCCTAGAGCTGTGTTTTGGATTTAGTATGAGGAGAATGTTGATAACACACTGATGTTTTCAGTTGTTGCTAAGTACCCTCCTAGTCCAAGGACAGCTCCCGTGACTACTGACTGAGCTAGGTACACAAGATGGGAGGGAACATAATCAGGACAGCCAGCCCAGCTGGCCAATGGGGTGTTCCATACCATGTGACGTCATGTTCAGTATATGAATGGTAGGTGTGATCCAGGAAGTACCAATCGCTACTTGGTTATCGGTCAGCGCGGGTGGTGAGCAATTGCATTGTGCATCACTCATTTTGTATATTCTACCATTATTATTATTATTATTTTCCCTTTTCTGTTCTATTAAACTGTCTTTATCTCAACCCACGAGTTCTTCTTACTCTCATCCTTCCGATTCTCTCCCCGCCCCACTGGCGGGGCGAGGGAGTAAGCGGCTTCGTGGGATTTGGGTGCCTGCCCGGGTTAACCACGACACTTTTATACACAAAGACAAAACATACCAAATTTAAGGATGTACAAGTTCTGTTTATGAAGAGAAAGAGAAAGATTAGGAAGCTGCTTTGCTCAGTTACCAGAAAGCCATTGCACCCCATCTCCAGAAGACCATTAACATGGGAATCAAAGGGTCACTTACCCTTTTCCTGAGAGTATTAGTTAACATTCAACCCATCTTGGAGCAAGAAACACACCACACTATATAACTAAATGAATTCTGAGTCTGAAAAAATATGCTACAAACATGTTAACAGTGACTGCAAACAAAAGCTCATCTGAGTTCTTTTTCTGGTTAATAATTTGTGGTAGGTTACTTACAACCATAAGTCTAAATGTGCATGATTAATTAAATATACATATATATCACATTTGACATTTTCATATTTAGTATGTAACTGTTAAAGTTTAATAAGCAATTAAAAGATGTGACTAAGATCTTGACTTCTAACTGTTTATTCTTTAAGAATTGATAAGGATAACAATGTTTAATGATTTTTCATTTAAATTAATTTTATTTGCATAGTTATTGGAGAACCACTTTGCCATACTTAATTTCATTGCATGGAGAAATCCTGATTACAATGGTGTCATAAATGCCTCATTTATATTCAGTGTTTCCAATTTCGCCTTTCTGCCAAAATCAGCTTTAACTGTAAAATAAAACCAGACTCCTTGTACATGACATTCACCCCAAGGTTACCATTGTTAGACAGTCTAAACACAGTTTTTGAGCTAACACCTTTAAAGCCTTTACAAAATATTATTTCCTTGTCATGCAAGCTTTTGGCCATGAGGTCTCAAGATTTTCTGGGCTATTCTGAAATTAATCACCTAATAATTACAACACACCTCAGCTAGTGCAACTATCTAGGAGCAACTGTTATGCAAAACTAAAAAAAATTGTCACAAGTTCTGTATTTTCTACTCTCCTCTTTTTTTTTTTTTTTTTTTTTTTTTTTAAAAAAAAGTAGTGTTCCTTCTGGGTCTCTATGAAGTATATTTTCTTGTTCTATTTTTGTATGATCTTCAAAGAGCTGTCATCTCTACTACATGTCACTGTCGGTTTTATATAAACACATCCATTTTGATAACTTCAACATGTCATAATCTTTTAGAGACAGATGCAGGAAAAGTAGCATGAACAATATTGTATGATATTAATTACATATAACTGACGTACATTTAACCTTTTTATTCCAGGGCATTATTCAAATAAGTCTGTGCCAGTTTTAGGAAACCTTTGCCTTTTAAGACATTTTGTTTTATTTATTCATGACAGTATTGTAATACTACCAATATAATGTTTCTTTTTTTTCTTTTTAGTGGAAGTGCATCCTACATAAAAGATGGCAGCTTGGGTAAGTGGGTAAAATTCTGATTGATCAGATATGTATTGGATTTCCTGAATTTGCAATTACTTATTTCTAAAATTCCTGGAGCTAAAAAGGAAATAAGAATTTGGGCAATTGCTCAAAAATAGCAAATGAGCCCTTTTGGAATGTAGTGCTGGGTGAATACTAAAATTACATGTTTGTGAATTGTTTGTAAATCAATATTTCTAATAGGATACAATGAGTTTATTGTAGATTCTAATCTGAGATTATTAGTACTGATTCGGTATCTGGATTTCTTTTTACTAAACACACATACTTAAGATATATGTATTCAATCCATTAGACACCAGAGATTTATGTTTATATGTAAGTTCCCTGTTTTCTATTGTTTTAAATAAGACTTCATATTCATTTAATTTACTTGAAATCTTACATCTCTTCTGACTTAAGTTCAGGAATGGATCCTGAACAATCAGTTCAAAAGAACAAAAATGAAAAGGAAAGAACAGTATCCTACTTAATGTATCTCTTTTTTCAGTACTCAAATTCTTCTCCCAAAGACTTAATGAATCTGCCCAGCTCTTTTAATCCTACTTTGAGTCACTGATCTGGCCTGGATAGCCTGCAGGATCACACAAAAGAGATATGTGGACAACAGCTGTTTTATTACCAGGTGAAAAATGAAGCAAACATTTAAAATAGGAATGTCGGAAAACCAAAATGAGATTTTCCCTCACCTTCTGTTTTCTTCTAATGAAGCCACATTTTTACAACTTATTGGTAATGCCTCATTCTAATTACAATGTGTTCTTTGTTTTCGGTTAAAGAAGCCTATTTCTTTTGTAATGTTTCCTATCCGTGTAATTTGAGCAGTTAGCTCCTGATAAAATAAAAATTTATGATTTTCTGGCTATTTCCCTGTCAAATTTTGTCTGCCATTCCAGAAATCTTATACTCCTGGCCTTTTAAAGAAGCTATTACTCTACTCCTATTGCACAGAACACATTATTATTTCTTCTATATAGTGGTCTTATTGGGAGGAATACAAAGATGTTAGAAAGCAAAAATTCCCTGCTAACCTCACTAAAGAGAATGGGAACAAAAATCTTGTGGTTTTGCTTCTGTTGGTTCTGGGTTTTTTACTTAATGCATCTATGTCTCTTCATGATCAGTTCTATTTCAATTTTTTTGAGGGTGAAATGTCATGTCATATCTTGCTGATTTGAGCAACATTTCTCAAGGTAATTGCAATCATAATTTTCTTCCATAACAATTATGTATTTTATTGAAGCAGACCTCAAAAACTTTGGGAATGGTTTTTGGATAATAGCAGTGAAATTACACAAATGGCTGAGATAATCATAAGATTTCATTCAAACATCCTTGGTGAAAAATGGCTAATCCCCTTCTTAGCCAGAGAGTACGTAATGGCTGCTTCTATAACATCTTTGCTATAGCATGCTAGGGACTGAGTCTTTTCTATGAGCTAATTGGTTCAGACTTACTGGTATTCATGTTAGCTCTAGCAAATGGGCACTGGAACAAACTATCCTCTCAACGGTATCCAGGTTTTTTTGCAAAGGTGAGGTCCAGATTGGAGCTTGGATGCAACCTTGCATGTATGTGGAGCACACGATCAGGGACTGAGCCCTAGAATAAATTACAGCAACATGATGCATCTAGTGAGCTGTTTCAGAATTCTGTTCTTGCTGTCGAGCAACCTGCTCATCTTTCTAAAAGGACTGTTGCAGAGATAATGATCTGCGGATGCATAAAAGAAGGGAAGGAACAGTTTCATTGAGTGTAACCTGAACTTTGTGGCAATATATCCCCTGGCTTCAGTGCATCTAGACTACTACTTATTGGATTTACTAGAGCTCCAAAATGTGCTACGAGATTTCAACAATTCTCACAATATAGTGGGGATCAGCTGAAGGTTTATAATTATGCAAATTTTCTGAATGAAAGCAAAACATGCCAAGTGGGAAGAATATGAACCATACAGGCAAACTAGGCTAATTTAAGCTAATTTAGTTCATAGCATTATCAGGAATGCAAAAAAAGCAGCCTCTTCTCACATAGAGAATTAGAGCATGTAAGAACACATGCAAGCTAAGAACACATGCAAGTTAAGAACACATTCTGCCTGTCACCTTGGACTATCCTGAGAGAGGTGATGTTTTGGAAGCGTGAGTATTTTAAAGAAAACTGTATTCAGAACATGACCAGTACAGTAAATGAATGAAACATTAATACTGTTGCAAGGCTCTAAATGTTTTAAGTATCTGTGCCTAACAAAATCATTTCCTCTAAAAACTAGTATCACTAGGGGTAATCAAATCACTTTTGCAGGTGGTAAATCTGTGGAAGTATCACCTCTACTGGGGTCCAGGGAACCATACACCATAGTCACTTCTGGTTAATAAGCCTGGAAAAGCAGAGAGGCTACAATGTACACTGAGAGACAGCCCTGATCAGGAGACACTGACACACTTATTTTGGAAAAAAGATGTGAAAAGCTGGTGGACGGGAATTATTGAGCATCTATAGAGCTGTAAACTATAGCTTATAATTTATGTGTTGCCCTCTGTTTTTTCTTCATAGATTTTAACTCTAACATTTTTTTACTTCAGAAAGGCTGGCTGATCATGTGTTAACTGTGGCACTGTCCCTGAGCAAAAGAAAAACAGTTCTAGTCAGTGAATTTATGCTCAGATACACAATGAAGTACATTTCAAAGGGACTGTGGAAGTTGAATGCAGACTACTCTGTTCCACAGACACTCCTGGACAGAGTATTTATTAAAAGCAAATTTACTGAGATTTTTCCCATAGGTTGATGCTCATGTTGATGCACATCTCTCAAACAGGATGGTTGGTTGCAGAAGGAAGGTGGAAAGAAGGAGATTTAAGCCATTTTCTACTAGAAAAGTTTTATCAGAAAATTTTCAACTGATTCTAGTAAACCCCAGGTATACTGATCAGGGTGAGACAATCCATTCGGTGCGTTGTTCCAAGAGCTTGGTGTCAGTCCCCTGCTGGGCACAGCCAAGTGAGTGAACAGCATAATCATTAAAAAGGGAAAGAACTTTGAATAATAATTAAAAAAAAAAGCCCCAGGTGAGTTCAACAGAGCTGTATCCTTTATTGGTGTAGACTCTCTCACCACAGCACACAGAGACTTATTAGGATGAGCAGTTAAAGAATAAAGCCTTAGTGAAGAACAAAACCTTAGTGGCAGCATCTATCAAACTGTGTGAGCCAAGAATAGCAATGTCTGAAATCATTAAAAAATAACTGTATGCCAGGACACTCCGGCAGAAGAAACGCTATGACAAGACCGCCAACCCTCGTTACGAGCACGAGAGAGTGGTTGCAAGCAGATCACCTCTGACAGCCCGCCAAGTGGCACCTGTAGTGTCTGACCTCAGGTAATACAGCTGCATGTCACTCTGTCTTCCCTTCTGGTAACTACGTTGCGTATAGAGATTTATTAGCCTGTTACTGTCTCCAGTTCGAGGTTTAACAGAAAGTACGTCCTTACTGCGTGCACAGACTGGGCCAGGAGGACAACCTTGGCCCCAGACCTGGTGGCAGAGGCTGAGAAGGGGAACATGTCTCAGAGTGGGCTTCTTCATCTGCTGGCATTGCTGGCAGCTGCGGGGCATAGCTTCTGGCTTGCATCCCCCCGGGCTCCACAGAGCACCGCTGAGATACGCTCGTTATTCCTCTGGGGGTGCGCTTCATTGAGCGTACTTGAAATGATAGCAAGGCTCCGTCACAGCCCGCCAGCGTGGTGCTTTCACATCACAAAGCTGAAGCTTCGTGTTCTGTACTGCTGGGTGTCATTTTTATGCTACATGGGTGTATGAGAGGGTAAGGTGTGCTGAGTCTGGACAAAGGGCTCCGCCAGCCCTGACAGTCCCTGCCTGGCACCCCTATGGTCTTCCCCCACCCTGCCCAGGACCCCATGTCAGCCCCCGGGGCCATCAGCCCTGCCCCAGCCACACCACAGCAGAGCCAGTCTCCAGCTCCCCATAGCCCTGTCCGTGGGCCCATGTCCCGGCCCGGCCTCAAGCTGTCCCCATCCCCAGGGAGGTGCCCGATGCCCGGGGCTGGGGCTGCCCCAGTGCCCCCCGGCTGCACTTCTCTGCTTTGTCCAGCTGTATCACTTTACTAGAAGAAGTACCTGCTCCTATAAACCTTGCTTTCCTCATGTCCTTAGTGCAACCTATCTGCAAAAATTTTGCTGCTAACTTATTCTCACGTAACAGTTTTATCCTGTTCCAAATCAGTTCAAATATCCCACTGTTGGCCGCCACTTGTAACAGCATCCTCTGATCTTGCTCTTTATGAGGATTGGACCACAACAGCTGAATCCAAAAGCTTGAATTAAGGACCCGATTTAATTAGCTGATAGGTAAATAATATAGTCATAAACCTCCATTAGTAGTCTAGAGACAGAAACAAAAAACAGGACAGGCAATGTTTAGTACAAGAGGAATGAAATGTATCTGTATAAAATTGCTAAAAGTCAGAGTGAAGTCTATGCTCCCACCCTTACACCCACACCCACAATCATATCCATAAAACGAGGCCATGAGGCAAAACAAACACAGCTGGCAAATCCAGCTCAGTCCTTGAATTGGAAGTAGAACACTCCAGAGAAAAGTATTGATGGAGCTCAAGAACCGATGACAGAGTCTTTGATGTTCAGAGGCACAGTGATGAAACTTCCCACCAAGAATCAGAATCATCTCCTCAGATATCAAGATCTTCAAGAAATCTACCCTGATCATCCTGCCTTCAGGTAATAAACATATTTATTTGTGTGCTTAACAAGCACACTGGGCACAAAAATACTAGCTTACTAATTTTGGAAGAAACAATGGATACTGACGTTTACCAAGTAGGAAAATTATTGCTATTTTTCATCTTTAATATACATGTCCTTTATTTAATTTACATAGAATTACAGGAAAATATAGATTGGAAGGGACGTCTGGGTGTCCTATAGTTCAACTTCGTACTCAAAGCAGGGTTAGATCAAAATTAGATCCATCTGCTCTGGGCCTTGTCTGGTTGAGTTTTGAAAGTCTCTAAGGTTGGAGATTTCCCAATACATTTAGTGAATTTATTTCAGTGTTTAACCCTCTCATTGTAAGATTCCTTTTTTAAAGTCCTGCAGTAGGTCTTCAATAGTTTCAGAAAGTAATGAAAAAGAAAACTGCAAAAAACCAGGAAAAAATAAAGTATTAATTAAAACAAGTATTTCAATTATACGTTTTCTCACTGTTCATTTTTGAATGAGAGGAAAAACAAGCAAACCCAAGAATAATAAACAAACAAAACACCCAAATTAAATGTTCTGAATCAATCTAGCAGGCATTTTATTTGACTGCAAAAAAAGGTTTGTTTATTTTTTCCTATAAGAAAAAAAAATGTATTTGAATTAACCAATATTAAAAGTCAGTTTTTCATGCAATCATCTAGACTATTTTGATACTACTTATGTTACCCACAGAAAAATTGTGTTGCCTTCTGTTCCCAGGACTGTATTCTGGGTTGATTGATCCTATTAATAATATATAAGTATTTTATGGCTGGTTTTTTTGTGAATACTTCAACTTTGTAGTTCAGACTTAGTGAACTGCTTAGGGATCAGCAGAAGCGGGATCATTTTGTCATATGCATTTTGCAGTTGTAAGAAACAGTATTGGTAAGTCAAAGAATTGGAACAATTGCAAATATGTGATGAAAAAACAGCAGACAATGATGTTCAATAAAGGAAGGACTGCACATATGCTGAAAGACTATTAGAATTCAAAATTATCTTGATAAACTGGAAAAATAGTGTTAAAACACTGTGATATTTAACAAAGTAAAATGGAAAATTCACTTAGTCTACTTCAGTAATACAGAATGGAGAACAACTGACAAGCTGGCAGTTTTAGAAAGGAAATATTTAGAGATTATAATGGCCAATACAATGAATGTAAACCCAGTGCTATCATGTTCCAGAGCTACAGGTGAAGAACCTGTAGCATATGAAGAGAGTCATAGCCTACATGACATACAAAATAATCTTTCCTCCTCTTCAAAACTGTTTCCTCAGTTGAAGTGTCATGCAAGTTTGGAGCTCTGCTCTTCATGAAAGATATGGAGGAGTTGCTGAGCAGAAGAAAGAGAAGTCTGAGGCAAGACATGAAAACACTCTTCAGATCTATTAAATGCTGCTTAAGAGAGAAAGTGAATGAGCTGTTCTCCCCTTTGGAGTTAGAATAGGCTTAAATTGCAATATAGTTTAGGTTAGGCTTAGCAAAAAAAATATGGCCTAAAATCTTACCTGCCTAGAAAGTGATGCTATTATGGCAAGTTCTACCAGATGGCTTATTAGAACCTGTTATATCATTATAGAAGACATTTCAGTATTTTAATTTCTGAAAATTTCTGAAATAAAATCCGTTTGTTTCCAGAGTCTGTTAATTTGGGTCGATATGCCATTTCCCTCCTAAGGAGGCTGTGAGTACTCTGGTTACTCTATTTTTATTAGCAATGTGCTATGTGAAACTGTGTAAGTAAACATATACTGTCTACTCTACACAAAGCAATGTAATTTTTCAAACTTCAGAATAAAAAAGGGTGAAAATATCCTTTTAACACTCCCAGTTTGAAATTTTATTAATTTTCAGCTTCAAGATTCAGATTTATCATACTTCCAGTCTTTTCTAAATCAAAAATATATTGTAATATATTTATATTTGGTTACATACAAGCATATGTGTGGATTTAAGGTTCAGAGAAGCGCCTAATCCACAAGTAACTCCTGAAAACCATAACTCCTTCCAATGTTAACTACAAGGACTAGCTTAAACTTGTGTGCCTAAGAGTGATATTGACACATCTACCTCTTGTACACATATTTTGGAAGATCTAGCAAATATTGATGCAATGAAAAATTAGGTGTAAATGGCAGTGGGAACTGCAAGAAAGGATCAGCTACCTTCTAGAGATTTCTGAAGGTCTGTGGTAAAAAGAGCCTTGCAATCTATCCTTGAAGGCTGCCTCTCTCTGTTCACTGGAGCTGTTGTGTGCTGTATCTAATCAAGCAGTGAGTCAGTGGCACGAGGTTAGTGGAATGCACCACTTGGATATTATTACTAAAATCATTCAGCTTCTTTGTTGAGGCATGAGTCATCATACTCACAGATTGTGGCATCTTACAAGTTTCTCGCTGCTTACTCTTCAAGCCCATCAGTTAAATTTGTGATATGATTATGATTTTTTTGTTGGAGGGCCATACTACACAATAAGGACTCCAAAGGAAAAAAAAAAAAAGAAGAAAACATAATGTAACCTCACTATATAAATTAGCAAAAAAGTTTCTGAAGTGCATCTCCTCCTAAAACAAAAGCATAATCTTCACTGCCAATACAACATCAGCAGTGTTGGAAACACATGCTTCCAAACAATAGAAAAGGGAAGAAGAAAACAATTCTCTCCATCCCTACCCAATCTCATAGGAAGACTAAAAATGAACACTCTGAGAGTGTGAGAACATACTGAGAGTATGCAGGGTTGCTAAGAAGTCTGCCAGAAAACTACTCAGTCAACAGTATAAGAACACTTCCCTTTCACCAGTGACATTTACAGAAAATCCATTAATTCAGAGGAAAACAGTTATATGAAAATCGTTTTCCATAGCATCCCAAAAAACACCTAGTCCATGGAAGGCTGGAAGTAGAGTTGTAACTGACAGACCTCTTAACTGCTAAGTGATCAATTTAAAATCATCTTCTCACTCAAAGGAAAGCATTAATAAACTCTTCCAATAACAAAACCTGCTATATGGCCCGTATTAATTGACATCTCAAATTAATTGGATGAAACCCACCCAAAGCATGGAAAACTGACTTATTCTCTACAGGAACTTCTTGTTATGAAAGAAATTGCTGTTACACTCACTATTTCTGATTTTGACCTTGCATACGTTGGATAAATCCAGAATAAGTTGCAATAGTTGCCATGGAAATAACAAAGTAGAGTAGATTAGGTAAATAAAATAGGATATATATCTTGTACTCCCTATATAAAAGACAATATATACAGCTCTTCCTTCCTGTTCTCAACTGTTATGTGTTAGTGGAGATGCCATGAGTGTGAAATATGATCAGTTAAAAGAAATGAAATAAAAGTAACCAAAGCCTGATAGACATAAACTTCTTTTCCTCGAGAAAAGAGAAAACTTACTAATTTAGAGAAGGAAGTGAAAATGACAGCATCAAAAGTGCTACCAAATGTACAAAGTGAATGAACTGAAAATAGATGAGAGATTGGTTTTTCCATAATCTTTTTTTAGTTATAGTAATTTCACAATTTTTTTTTTTTTTTGTAACAGCAGGAGATAATGTCGCTGGTACTCAGTTGTTCACCCATGAAAAAAAGCATGTCGCTTTTGGTAAATATATTACATGCTGCATGAACGAGGTTGTCATCCCCTTCCTTTTCCACCCTTGTTTCCATCAGATGGAAACAGGTTGCTACCTGGATAGCACTCTGCAGTCCCTCAGCTAAAGCTCTTCCTACTTCCCCACACTCTAGGTGGGATTATATACTCTCCAACGCCCTCTGTGAGAATATGGAACTTGGGCTCACTAATAATTGGTATTTGTGGGACTCCTACACTGGTTAAACGGTTTGTTTACTGGAATTTCATATTGCAACTCAAGAAGAAAATAATTCTAGCTCTGGTTTGGCTGAAGGATTAGCATTTAACATCAGTGGTCTAAGCTCACTTGTGAAGAGTGAATCATTGCTGTTAGTACAGGAATAGACTTATTTTAATGGGATCATAACAATCTCCAGTTAATAATTACTCATTTACCTCAAAATGTAATGGTTATATATAATTTGTGTTAGGTAAAAAAGAAAAATCTTTAAGGAAATGCAATGATGTAAAATCAATCTCAAGTCTAATTTCCCTCTGAACTACATCAGCTGAAATTTTTTCATCAGGGAGCTACTTTCAATAAAGAGTATCAATAAAGAATATAAAGACATTTTATATACCCTTAAAATATTGTGAAGAACACAAATATTAATATATGCAGCAATTTTGTTGAATCTTATACCTACCTGGAGACTACACAGCAACTTCCGGGACAAAAGTGTTAGCTGGCAAGTTATAAATCATCATGAAAAACAAAGATTTTGGCTAAGCTACTCTATAAACACATTCACACCTTGCTTCTTTTCTGTAAGTGCCCAGTGAGGAGCACAACCTGACACAGAGAAGCTGCACACTTGGTATAGCTAAACATAAACAGTTGTAAGGGTAAACCAGACCCACCGGCCAGCCGCCTGCCAGCATTGCCCTGGCTGCCTCCTGGGCATCCAGCCCAGCGACTGAGTCCTTCAGGGCTGCAGACCCCTGTGGGTCTACACTGCCTCCTGCTTTCACAGCTGTGCCCCAGGCCTGTGTCTGGAAGACATACAAATACCTGCTTTACTTCTAAGGAATCCACAAACGAAATCTGACCCTGATGAAATTAAAGAGATATTTTGCCTTTAACATCACTGAGCTCATGATTTTTTTTTTTTTCATTGAGATTTAAGTCCATACTGAAGCACAAGCCCTTACTGAACTTTTCAGATCACCATTATGTGAAATACTTCCACTATAGAGGTCTGAGCACAATATCAACTATATAGTATGCTGTTTCTGTACCTTTTTATGCAACCATAATGATGTTATATGGGATTTTCTGCTGCTATCTGTGATTTGGGTCAAAACATGTATATTTTTTTTACTTTCATTGATACAGGGCTCAATAGTGTCTATTTTGTTTATGGTAATAACCACAGCACCCTTAGCAATTAGCAAAGAAACAAAGAATATTTGTAACCAAAATTTTTTCTCAATTTTAAAGTTCTTTTTATCCCTTACCTAGTCGGTTCTCCATATTATGTTCTATTCAATCAATTTTACCAACTTACTATTGTGAGCAAGTGCTAAGTTTCACATTTGGCAAATGCTAGGACTTTGGAAGAAGAGCACAGCTGGAGTGGATATAATGAAACAGCGTTCTTCCGTACCAAAGTGATCTTGACGCTGATGAGAAAAAAAACAACCACACAACAATATGGTGTGTATTTATACCAGTTTAATGAGGCTCTATTCAAAAATCCAGCTGTGAAAATGTGATTAATCAATATACATAGTCTTCCAGTACTAGAAAGTAAGTTCTTCATAGTAAAAACTGATTTCCACACATTATAGTTTGTATCTTGTCACTTAATCGTTTCCTGTAGACCATTCACAAGCACGTAGGCACACTTCGGAGTTTGAATATGTTGCATGGAAAGCACAGCAGCTACTAATAAAGAGCACTTCATCGGTAGGGGGCTGAGCATCCATATAATTGTAGTTCCTGAAGTTCGTTCTTTATTTACTTATTTATTTATTTTTATTCCTCGTCATTTTTCTGTCTTTATTCCTTTTTTTTTTAGCAGAAAACCTTTAAAGCTAATACTGAATCACTTCTGTAGGTGGTGCCAGAGATGTTTTGATGGTTTTGCTTGCTTAGATTTAACTGTGGCTTTATGTATATGCAAAGGTTGGCTTGATGTCATACATTATGGTTACGAATCTCTCCTTGGATTCTCTGTGTTTTTCTATCAGAAGATAAAAACAACTGTTATCCAATCTGGAAAGCAGTGGATTGTCATTCATGTCCTCTGCACTGTGATTGGTATAGTGTATTTACAGAAAGAACCTTCTAAATCTTTAAGCAACAGCATGCAATCTTTTAAATAAGCTTCTAACATTCTAGCCATCAAAATTTTGGTTTTGTGTCAAAGTTAAATAGAGACGTCATTATGAATACACTAATTTCACTTGTTCTGTAGATTTTTTTTTTTAAAGGAAAAATATACTTTTCTTTGAATTCACATAGAAAGAGACTGAAGGGTCTAGGGACAATGCCTTGAGGACAAGAACAGATACAGCTAGTAGATTCTATTATTATTTCTTTGTATTCTAACAGAGCTGCTTGGGGCTCCAGACGTTGAGCTAGAAGATGGACAAAGAACAAGTTAGTGCCACCACATTATTGACGGGCAGCAGGAGCCAGAGGAAGCTGAAAGGAGATAGGAGAAGGGAGCCACAGGATTCTGCAAAGGGAGGGAAACCAGGGTCCCATGTATTAAAAATGCCACATCTAATGGAGCTGTCCATCTCGTAAGGGGAATCTATACTGAAGCTAGGTGCCTGAGCTCCATACACATTACATGCTAAAGCACAGAGGACTCAGTTGTGCTTTTCATGATCCAGTGACATTATTTTCTAAAAAGTTGCACAGCTTCCAGAGGAGGTGTGGATTGTACCTTCTTTTTCACTCAGATCCCTGTGGAATAAACTGTTACTTCATGACTAAGGTCTTCTCTGGAAGGAGAGATATTGATATCCCCTCATTGACTATATATCCAACTCCTGCTTCAGGCACCTTTGTTATTTTGTGGGATCTGTGCCCAAATTTCCTATTAATAAAAAGGAATTATAGCAATTTCTCACTTCACAGAATCATTGTGAGGCTAATATATTAAATATTAAGACATTAACCTTATTAAAGGAAGTTCATATAAGTCACCTAGATAAAAAACAACCAAGTTAGGAAATGTATAATAGACCTGGGAAAGTGAAGTATGCAAGAAACGAGAGAGAAGAGAAGACGACAGGAGTCCTTTTCATCAAAGAAGGAAAAAAAAAAGGGAGTGGGGAATAATTCAGTAGATGAAGGAAGCATGTATACTTCACTTTCTGTCTATGGGAAAGCGGGCTTGTAATTTGAGTTTTCTGGGTTTCCTTTTGAGGTAGGAAAAGTAAAATGTTTAGATTATGGTTTCCTCTGCACATTTGACTTGAAACATCCTCATTCAAAGGATTCAAAGCTAGATTCTAAGAAGGTTTTTCATCAGGGGATGCCTTCTGTCTCTAAATACAGGAATGAAGATTGAGGTAGTGTTTACTTGTTGCATATTTATTTTAATATTTCATCATTCAGCTGGGTATCTATTTGACTGGGTTTTCTTTGGGGACAATCAAGGAACACATCGGCCTCTGCAATTTTATACATTCATTGCCTGTAATAGGGTGATGAGATAGGAATAAATAATAAATAACCACAGCAATGCTAAACATAGACTAGCAAACTGACTGTTTCACAATGGAGCTTTGTCACCCAGAGCATGTAAGTACACTAACAGTTTGTTCTAAGACACATTCAGTGGAATAAGATATAAATGAAATGAATGAATTACAGCAAAAGCAGTCAAACAAGAGTAAGGAAATAGTAATCTGTACATGTTGCCACTGTGCCAGTGACATCAAAGTCTCTGAATCCAATTGTTTCAAAGCAAGTACATTGGAGTCTTCAGAGAAGAGAGAGAAGCTAGTTACGGTATATTTTGTCCCTTCCATGCCACAGTTTGGGAGAAAATAGAATCAATTATATCCATGAAACAGAGCTCTAAGACTCTAGGTCAGATTCATTACTTTGAACCTGAAATAATTCTGGAATCAGTTAATTTAGATTCAGAGGTAAAACTTGCATTGCAGGACTTTAGCAGACAACAGCTCTGCCTGTACTTCCATCCTCCAACAAAAAGCTATCACCTCAGCCTCCTGTTACTCCCTTGTCCGACCCAGTGGAAGAGACATGGACAAGACTGGATTATTTTCATCTATCATTGGTGCCAAGAGTAAAGGTTAGGGTTACAGGCAGCCTGTGTGACCCCAAAGATCATGGAATCACTGAACCATTTATGTTGGAGGGGAACACACAAGATCATCCAGGCTGATCTTCTTAGAGCAAGGTCAACATTAAATCGGACTTTGCTCGGGACTTTGTCCAGCTAGGTATTGAAAATCTCCAAGGATGGAGACTACATAACCTCTCTAAGCAGCCTGTTCCAATGCTTTATTAGGTCCTCAATGGCATTAGGTAAAGACTTTTAGAATAATTTTTAAAAGAAGAAGATTTTATGACCTTCCTCTAGTTAAACCACAGTTCTAAAAGTCACCTTTTCTTCTCACTTCCTATTCACAGTGCACAGGTTTTAACATATAACAACTTGAGATAGTGTGAAGGCTGTTGATAGGGTCATATTTGTTGCATGAATTCTACATGTTAATGCTCAGTGCTGATAGCTGTGACTGGAAGGAGACAAATCCTAGGAGTATTTGACTGTAACCATCAAAAGAATTTCCGCTTTCTGCTAGTCCAGAGATTAGGGGCACAGCTGCCACTGTGTACCCTGGTGAATGTTATTGGCTTGGTTTACTGTGCCATGGCACGTGCATAGCTGTTCTGTCATATCATTACACCCTAGAAGGTCACAGATTGATCCATGACTCCCTATTGCCTTCTCCTATCACTGCACATCAAGTGTTGTTCCCTGTTCAAGGGTGCAGGTGATGGCTACTTCTTGTTCCACTCAGCCTTGGAGTGGTTAGAACAGTTCTAGAAAATGTGCCTGGATCTTCCTTGACTTTGGAGGGACTATTAGCCTTTGTAATACAAGGAAGATTAGCTCTCTTGCTATTAAATCATATATATTATTCACTTCAAATACTTTTTTCCCATTCTGTTAGTGATAAATAGTACTGTAGGGGTGACTTTTAAGCATATGTGTAAAAACTCCACAAAAGAATGGTGCCTGACCAATTCTTCCTGCATATGATCCGAATGGTGTCATGAGGATTGCACATCCTTAAGTTCTAACATCTGTCTCATAAGTCACACCTATAATGCTGTAAAGCTAATTATTTTTGCATAAATTTATATTCAGGTTAAAACATCTAGCAGCATTAATAATGGCATTACTGTGGCTGACCTATTAAAAGATATTGGGTAAGAATGAAATGTCACAGTCTTAGTTTATCCTCGAAGAATATAAGTGATAATCAGCCTAGTAGGTTAGCTTTATTTATGACAGTAAATAGAGTTTGCAAATAGTATATAAACCACAACAGTACGCTGCTACTTTGTCTTTGCTTTCCCATTTGGACTGCTGTAATGAGACAAGCCATTGTAGTGAGAGTCATTTGCAGAAAACAAGGAAATGTCTATTTATGAAATGTATTGTATAGTACTTTATAACACTTTATATTCTGGGTGGCTGTAAGACTTGTGAGGTAATACTGTCCACACAGTTCCCTAAATAATTCTCTATTGTGATGAGCTGACAGACTTAGAAGAGTGCATTACTTGAAAGAGTAAACATCAGGAAGCCTCCAGGGGTTCTCTTACTTCATTCATTTTGCATTATCCCATTTAGCAATTGTAGTTACATCTCTGCAGCCCTAATAACTGTTCAAGTGAAGTAATGTTATAGTTCTAAAAGACATAAACCTACTGGGCCAAACATAATCATATTCAGGTTCCAGTGATGGACATGCAGAGTGAAACGTACTAGCAAGGGGATATGCGCTTGCCAAATAATCAAAGCAGAGCAAAAGTGACTCACTTCCTGAAACAAGCAGCTAAGACTTGGGTTTTTTAAAAACTGCATTCTGTACAAAATTATAAATAATTGCAATTCACATTAACATACCCAAAAAAGGAAGCTCTTCTGGCACTACTTGGGAAAGTTTTCTTTCAAGACAATATATCTGTAACTTTCTAGCTTCTTTGTTGTCCAATCACAGTCGGAAAGTATCATTTTTTCATTTGCTGCTAGGAACAGAAGAGCTATGCTGCATTCACGTTTGGCACCCACACTGAGGCAGAAGCTCTAGAGAGGTTTGTTAAGGACTGTGAGCCTGTGTGGCTCACAAAAACTGGAACCAGTGTTGTTTCATCACTGTTAGCCCTGTAACTCTTGAGTCCACACCAAACATTGCTATTGTGCTCACGTAGAACCAGAACTTCTGCAGCAAGAGCAGGCTTGTGGAGCTAAGCTCAAAATAAGGCCAACAAAGAGCACTGGATATATTAAGGGGAAGTTTACATATGTATAACTTGGTTTTGTTTCTGTCGTTTTGATCCTTCAGCTAAATAAGCTCTCCCTGTAGGTTAAAAATAAATATTAACATTTCACAAGAAATGTAGTAGTGGGATCTTTCCTTCTCTTCATTGGTGTTTAATCATGCTCAGCTGTCAGGTGAGTAAGGAAAGAGTAATCAGAGGAGTATGAAAAAGGAAATCGGTAATCTTGGTGGAAAAACCCTGCTAGGAAAACTCCCTACAGTGGAGAAAGCATATAAACGCCATCTGAGGCAAGGAAGAAAAAAGAATCACTGATTCTTCAGTGCTGGATAAATAAACCCCTGTAAATGTTAGGTTCATCTATCTAGACCAGGAGTCTCAAACTCTTTCTTTGCAGGAAATACCACAGTAAGTATTTAAGCATAGTTTGAACAACTTAGCTTGCTCCAGTCACTCCTCATGTTTTAAAATCTGCAAGTTGGATCCTGAAGCTCCATCAGGCTGCATTAACTAAAGGATCTGGTCCCACCTGCCCTACGAGTTAGCACACATAGTCACACATAGTCACTCTCGTGAGCTGCACGGTTTTTGCAGTTCTTGGCTGAAGCACTGTGGGATGAATTTTGTACTCTTTTATTTGTACCTTGCCTTCCTTTTTTGAGAAAGAACAGATCATGACTGAAATTAAGGGAGTGAAACTGCAGAAGTCATGACAGTAATTTTAATGGATTGAAACTAGTGTGTTCATTTAAATTAAATTTCTTATGGCAGGGTTTAGTGGGACCAGATATCTGTTGACGTACCAATAGTACTTTATAGTTGAAAAAACCATTTTTCTCCTTCTGAGGCTTTGCCAGTAACCTTAAGGAAAATTGTGTATAAAGAAGTAAGTTCTATTAAGAATAAAAACAAATCAAAAAGTAGACTTTGGAAACTTGCATTCAGAATAAAATCTAAAATGCTTCCCTGGATCATCCAGTTAGCTATAATACCTTATGGTTAATCAGTGAGCACAAAACTGAAGTATTGCAACACTGGAGAAGAATGTTTTGTAAAGTTAGGTAAAAGCTAGGACACATGTATGTATAGTCTGCAGCTAAATGATCAAACCCTAGAAATGTCAGCTTTGTTTCAAAATAGTAATGTATGTATTCATGCAGATAAATTCAAGCTTTTTTGACAAAGCCTCTAGGCACACTGCTTCAGTATGAATAAATAAAAGTAAGCCAAATGCATATTTAGAAGCTATGGAGGTGGTATCTTGGAAAAAATATTTAAACGAAAGAGAAATATCCTAAATTTTTGAGCCCAATCTATTAAACTGTTTTTACTCACTGATATAATCTTTTTTGCCATTCCTGTTTGTATGGAGCTAGTTAACTGCAATTTTTCTTTCCTTTTAATTGATGTATGTACTCTGAGAGCATGTACCATTTAATTAGTAACTACACATTTATCTAATTTCATATGCTTTAGCTCAAAGGGAAATGGCTAGATATGAATGTAAAGGAAAATACCTTCTAATTCTTTCTAGTCTGTTATGCCTGTTCATATTTCAATAATACAGCAAAGTGGGGCTACAAAACATGCTTTCTTGGCACCTTCTCTCATTTTGGGGATACTATAATAGAGGAAGATAAAAAAGACACTAAATAATAACTGTCTTTTCTGAATGAAGCTTTTTGACAGAGACAGTTTAGAGCCAGTCTTCAACCTGTGCACGGTTTATGACCATAATAATTGATACTTCAAACTCAGAAGGCTACAGAATTGTTTATCAAGTGTTTAAAAGATGTTAAGTTCTCATGATTAATTCATTTTTAAATTTATGATGAAATACAATGAGAAATTGACTGTACAGTAGTATAAATCGGGGATCGCTTCTCGTTCTGTAGAAGATTGCTCAATTATTACATTATTGACAATACTTCTCAGCAGGATGCCCACAAGGCAGGGTACCAAATGGTGGATGATCAAGGAAACACTTTATCCTTTACTAAACTGATAAAATAATATGATGAATTGAAAAAGACTGCAAAGCGCTGAGTTACTATGGTGATAAAGGTGATACAAGGACTTCTATAGATGAAAGAGGATATAAAAGTACAGGGAATTCTTCTTATTAAATATGCACCAGTCAAGCTCTCTGCCTTGTGTTAGTTTGCTCACATGCAGTCTTATATATTCCATTTTTTAATGTCCTTTGGGTAATTACTTATTTATCTCATACAAATCATCTAAGTAAACACAGGTTTAATATAACTAGTTACTGAAGTTTATATACCTCTTGGGCTTTTAGTGTTGTCTGATTAGATTAAGGAGAAGAAAAACATACCAAAAAATCCTAGTTTTCTCAAGTTTCCCCTTAACTCCTATAATTAAGTCAGTAGTATACATATTTAATAACACTTTGCCTTTCTATGCACTTATATATTGTTGAGCCATATTTACTAGATGCATGTTTTCATTGAATTAAAAACAGGGAAAATGCAGATTTAAACTGCATGTATTGAGCTCTTTCTGTAAAGACTGACACAAGAACAACTCTGACGCCATAGGGGGTAAACAAATCTGGCTTTTAATACTAACTCAGGTTTGAACATTTATCCTGTATGTACAATTAAATTGAATTCCTTCTTATAGCCAGCACAATCCAAATTATAGCTGAGGTCATTCTCTGAGGTTGTGCGTATCAGTAGTGGTGTCACAGCGCATATAGAATAAACTGATTGTCAGAAAACTGGATCATGAAAAACATATATAATCCATTATCTTCACTCACTGTCTACTGAAGCCTGCAGACTAACGTATCTGATCTGATTTCTCACCCTTCTCGCTCCCTACTGTAAACAAATCAAATGGAGCAATTATTAATTTACCATGAAGTAATTCACATATTGTACTCTTAAACACTGTCTGATTCTCATTTCTCCTTTCTGTCAATACTTTTCAATCCCAGTTCTGCAGTTTCCTCTTAACTTTGGTGTAGCTTTAAATTTACTTTTTCCAGCTCTGAGAAATTATTATCAAGTGTTTAAAAGTGTTCTAGTTAAAAAATTGTTAAGCTTTTATTTATGTCTTTAACAGAATATTGCAACGCTTGCATCTTTCTTGAAAAATATTTTGAAGTAATATTGCCACAGACTTCCTGATCCCCCATATATACCTAAATAACAGTCTCTCTCTCTTTATTTTAATAACGAGAACAATGGCAATTTCTGAACTACCAATCAAATCAATAATAATAAGATCAATAGAAGATCAAGAAAGTGTTATTATGTTAGTAATATAGAAATATTAAATACAAAAATAATATGGCAAGATTTATTATATCACTTTGGACACTCTTCAATATGAAAACTAGCATCATATAATAAAACACTAATATATAAATACAGGTACACTCATATTAAACTTTTGTTTGTGGTATATTTAGCAGTAGTTCCATCACGGTGAAGGAAAGAAAACAGATACACAGGTTTCTGTTCAACTTGGTTGAAGACATTGAAGACAAGCATAGGGACAAAATATTCTTATGTCCTTTGCTTTTTGACAAATTAGCATTATCATAACTTTTTAGGTCTCTGTTTCAGTCTTTACTTCTTAGCATTTAACATTACAAAGAAAAACAGCAAGAGAGATAATTGGAACGGAAATCCTTTTATTTCCATAAATATGTATAACCACCTAGTTTCCAGATAGAGAAAAAAACGTTATAGAATTCATTAAATCCTGTTTCAAATTCTCAGCTCAAACCTAGAGCTGCAAACACCTAATCCATGAAGCTGTGGGTGGGTACATGATTTACAAGATCAAGAGCTAATAAATCAAACTTTCTTTCCACTCAGTTTGGGAACTAGTGCATTGCATCTCCTCTTCTTACCTTACCTGGAGTTCAATACATTTGGCTTTCTGAAGGTGTACTACAAATGCTTGAAAACCAAAAGCATTTCCTTTCAAGGTTAAATCACTGCAGTATAGATCCCAAAACATTTTTCAAAACTGATTAAGCATCTAATAAATCAGAACAATTTCAAGGTTTTTTATGCTAAATTTTATAACACCACCTTAAAAGTTTATGGCAACTCTATTACTGAAATAAGATCTCTTATTATGTGGAAGGAAAATAAATGGATGGCTTAAATGTCTAACTGGAGGAAATTCGTATTTTTTTGCATATGATACTAACCTTTTAACAAACAGTTACACCATTGAGAATTTGTTCTGATAAGCAGTCTTGTTAGCCAGCCTAGCTTCAGGCTTCCAGACACTTATTACCTCTTTGTTTGATTAGATTTTATTTTGTTTACCAGATTAAACTTTCTAATATGGATTAGCAGTGAAAGTGAACAAAAGTAAACAAATCATTATGCTCAGGAGATTGTGAGGGACAAACACATTCATCATTTAAAGGACACACAATAGGTAATGTAGCACAGTGTATGTCACAGATACAATAGGAAACAATTACTGTTAAATTTCACAAGCATACAGGCTCCCAACTGGCAGCTCAACTTCTTGTTAGGATTTTGAAATTGTAGCGTATTAATTTGCTGTTATATATTTATTAAAGCATGCTTTGCTGTCATCTTGCCATCAGTTAGAATTATCTTTTAAATATTCACTTCTGCTGCATTCCTTGGGGACTCGCTCTGATGTTTATACAGACATTCAGTCCTACAATTCCTATATTTACTTATCTTGATAATGTATCTCCATCTAATTCTGGTGGTAGAATTGATGGAAAGAGTCAAATAACCTTATGAAATCATAGATTCATAGAAAACATAGGCTGGAAATGACCCCAAGAAATCATCTATTCCACATTCCAGCAAATGGAACTTGTTCCATCTCTGTACCCCAAAAAATTTTCCCATGGAGGTCTGGCTCTCCGTATAGGAAATGTGGGCTTGCTTTTCTTGGTTTTTTTGCAGACACTTCATAAGCAATTCACAGCCCCAGAGAACCTCAATTATGTGTTGCAAGCCTGTGACGTTAATATATTCCTGATAGATATTTGCCCAAACTGTTCTAAAAATGTAATTCCAGCCTGTCAATTTTTTCAAATACTTGATTGTCTTTTCATCTAGAAAGATTTCCCTTATATCTGAAAGTTCTCAGCTTCACAGCAGGCCAATAAAGGCAATCATGTAAGTCACCGGTATTTCAGAGAAAAGGTCTTGAAAAACAAGGAAGCGTTTAGCTTCCAGAACTACTAAATCCATGACCTCCTGCAGAGGTCATGGATTTAGTAGCACAGATATGGAGGAGAGCTACCTAATTCTGTTGGCTTTCAGATATGAGCATACACCTACCAAAATACAACAGAGGCCATCAGTTCATTCCAGATATGTCATTGAACATCCATGAAAAAGTAACGATTTTCGTTAATCACTGACCTGATCTGTATTCCAACCAATAATCTAAAGGGCATGGGTCCTATAATTCATTCCTAATAACTGTAAAGGCCCCAGTTCCTGAAGTATTTTGTAATCTACAGTAAAAAATATGATAAGCTTATAGGAACACACGTACAGGTTATCCCATTAATACTTTTATTAATAATTTATTCCTTTTAAAAGACGAGAGATGTTTGTCAAATCATTATTGCTTCTTCTTGAATGTAGAAGTAGGTCCTATATTTTGAGAGTATCTAGTTTTACATTACTTACAGATCAGAACAACAAGACCTGGATGTGTTAAGCTGTTTTTTTCTTGCCCTGAAATCATCTGGAAGAAAGCAAATGAATTAGAAGTACAACACAAGTCAGTAATTTCGAATTGGGGCAATCTCACTAATTGAAGATTCGCTGTGATGTGTCTGGAAATTCTTTGGCTTACAGCTTTGATGTTGAGCTTATATCTCTCATGGCCACAGCACTCTTTTTGGTTCTTAAATTCAGTAATGTGGCACTTTGGCTCAAAAAGTTCCCAGGTTGAGACTGTGGGGTGCTCAGAGGTTGCAGTGAAGGAAACAATACTTTCTACTTGCTGTGTTATTAGCCTTCTTCCTTAAGTGTCCTTGACCATCCACTGTCAAAGCCAGGGCACTACATTTTGGTGTTACCCAATGCAGCTATTTATGCATTCCTGTGGTCAACATGCTTGAAAGTCAGGACATTATTTAGCTATAAAATATGGATGGAGGAGCCTTGGTTAAGACTTTGAATCTTTTGAATACGTGTCCCTGGTCTTTAGGTTGGCTGACCCCCATTTGCAGGTTGGTTTCCCCCTTGCATCAGGAATATTAGCACAGTGGATATTGTCTTTTAATCAGCCCCAGCAAACCATTCTCTTTTGCTAGCTGCTTCTATGGCATCTTTTTTTAGAGAGCTTTGATCCTCTATGTCTTGAGCAACTGGATAGAGCTAAATAAGAGGACTCAGTGATCTTCTGAATGTATTGACCATTTCTTCCACCAACCTACTGAGGAACCATAAGAGGTTTTATAACAGTTTTTCCCTGTCTTCAAGGAAGGAGTTATTTGAACTTTAATCTTTCTTCTTTGTACCAACTCAGTTTTCCGAAAGCCAATATACAAAATCTGAAAAATTGTCTTTCTTCAAAAATGCTGTTTTTAAAACAGAATTACAAAACCAAGAAGCAGTTGAGGCTGGAAGGAGCCTCTGGAGTTAGCCTAATCTACACCCCCTGCTCAAATCAGGGTCATCCAGAGCAGGTTGCCCAGGGCTGTGTGCAGTGGGTTTTGAATATCTCCAAGGATGAAGGCATCGCAACCTCTCTGGGTAACCTGTGCCGGTGTCTGACCACCCTCAATGTAACAAATCTTTTCTGTGGCAACAAAGCCAATCCCCAAGCCTAACTATGGCAAAATTTCTATTGAATTCAACAGGTGTTTTGCCTGAATCAGTTTTGTAGAATTTATCTTTATGCCCCCAAAGCTTTGCATTAAATACTCATGTAAATGAAAAAAGATCATGAAAAATATGTAAAGACCCCAATTTTCTGCTAATCTCTAAAATAAATAAATTAATGGATTTGCTAAAACTATACTAGTAATAGGCAAAAAACAAAGTTGATGGACTTTTTTCTAAAGACCACTGTGCTCCACCATATGCCAAATATGTACAGTGTGATCTATTTTTTTTGGCATATATCAGAAGTTTTAAGCGGCAAAGTCTGAAAATTTCCCCGGTCCATTCAAAACTATACCTTTCAAATCCTTGTGCAGCATGTTATTTTCCACCGGGAAAGTAGTATCTCTATTTCAGGTACTTGTGGATAAATTTTTCCCTGTAATTTTTCATTTGTCTCAGAGACCACAAAGCTTTATAAATGCAAATTTGTCTACATCACAAGAGTTTAAAAGGACATTAAACTATTGAGGAAAAAAAAAAATTCTTCCACAAGTAGACTATCTTCTGTCTCCCTTTTTTTTTCAGTGATTCACAAAGAAATTTTTTTACTTTGTGAAGTCTATTTTTGTTATTGTTTAATGGATATTAAACAAGACTTCTTATCAATCTTGCTACTTAACAAAAACTCCATGTGGTGTATATAACCTTTCATTGCCATACAAAAAACCCCACTGATTTTAATATAATACTTTACTCATCTATTTTTTACAATAATATTTTTTTTTCTTGCAGTGAAAGCAGAAGTAATTATAATGAGTAACAATTTTAATAATAATAATAAATATAATAAATTCCCTACAGTTGTACCTACTAAGCTGGTGAAAATTGTCAATTAATACTGTTTTTTTAAATAAAAATTATCTCTTATCAATGTGGGTATCTCTCCTGTGGCTGTTTTCCTCCTAAATTCCCTATTCTAGACAAAAGTATCAAAATTAGAAGAAGATTAAACAGAAAGTTAGAGACCTGTGTATATGATATGAACCCAATTCACCAAAAATTTTATTGAAATGAATAAATTACATAGAGGTGATTAAAAAATTAACTGTTACAAAAGTCCAGTTGATTTCAATGGAAATTTTGCCACGGCAAAATGGGGTCTAAGGGAATATTTCAGTCCAGTAATTTAACATAAGTAGAGACACAACTAAACTCATTTTCTTTTCAGAATCCTGAAAGTTTACAGATATCACCAGAAATGAGTAATTAGTTCTCAGACAGTTATACTTGTCATTTTAAAATCTGAATAGATATATTTCATGATCGGAATTCCTATTTTAAACAGTTCAACAAGTTATACCTTACTTTTAAAATACATAACAGTCTAAGATTTTCAAGCACAGGAATTGTCACTTCAGGGTTACTGGAAATAAAAGAATATTTGACATCCATTTTCTCACCATACTGCGGATATTGTTGGCCAGACTACAATCCCAGGCTTACCTTTAATTCTGTATGGGCTACTTCATAGATATAAAAGCCTTTCCTTACAGGTTATAGGATTTAATGCTAGCTAACACAGCTAGCAACAATGAAGGTTTTGACTCCACTCAAATTGCACTGTTGAGCTTGGTGAGTTATTGCCATCATCCATTCTGGGAGAAGCATCTGAGAGGGCTGTCAAAGGCACCGAGAGCACCTCTGTCAGCACTTACAACAGGGATGTTTTAGAGACTCCCAAAGGTATTTCTTTGCCTAATAGTGATTAACTATGCTTAGGAAAATATGGGTTTCATAACTTCTTGTACATAATGTTTTTAAATACATGCTCATGGTGCCATACACTTTGGCAGGCATATGTACTGACACCGTTGAAATCCAAATGCCCTTTAAAATTAAATAAATATCAATATCAATGTAGTCCTGCCAAGAACTACTGTGTGGAAAGAGTACAGTGCGGGATGCCATAGCATTCGATGGTTTAAGGGGAAAGGTGAAAATCTGAGAAGGTTTCTTTGTAGAATATTTGCTCTTTTATGTAAGTGAACTACTGAAGTGAACAGTTGCCTTCAGCCATTCTTTCCTGCCCCTGCAGAGCATCCAAGGTAGATGATAGGCCTGGAGTAGTGGTAGCAGGTAGGACTCTCATTCCGAAAGCAGGATTACAAAGGTTCATCTTCATTGGCTGAAAAACCAAGAATTTTGTCACACAAAACAGCACACACAAAACAAAGGTTCTGACATTATTTTTCACTATATGCCAGAGTGAAAGTAAGTTCTCCAAAAGGAAAAAAAGAGAGGGAGCTACAGGCCCACGTGGTGATGGATCCTCCTATACTTCAAATACCACCACCTACCACTGGGATAATGGGCTTTCTCTAGTGGGGCTTTCTTCACCTATTCCTTCTCTTGTGCTGAATTTGAAAAATCTCTAGGATGTAAGCTTTATAGAAACACATTTGTACTTGCAAAGCATGGATGAGCATGGAATGAGCATTTTCCAATTTAAAAATCCCACAGTAATTTTCCTAAAGTCCCAACTAGCTTGAATTAATATGCCTATCACATAAAGGGTGATACCAGATGCTTACAGATAGGAGGCTTAGGTAGCTGGGTCTGCTCCCACCCAGTGAATTTAAAATCTAATAAGATTCTTTCCCAAATATTACATTTGCAAACAGGCACAGAAACAAAACATTTTTCACAAGCGGTCTTAGAGTTTCAGTTTCATTATCTAGTTTTAAGCTTTCCAGCCAAGAAAGTTTCCATGAGACTGATTAAACTGCTTCCCAGTAAAACTATTCATCCCTTTTAGAAAGCATACATCCCACGGTTATGAGCTCCTGGGACTGAGCTCTGACCATATGTGCAGGAAAGGCACAAGTTCCCCATGCTGGATGCAACCATTGTGGTGATAGCAGATCTGTGTGTGACACTGAGCATATGCCCTGCCTACAAGGTATATGCTATGACTGTTCTCCCTTCCCTGCCCTGGTAAATCCATCATTACATTCAAGCCCTTGTATTTCCAGAGGAGTGGTCTGCACGGCCCCCCGGTATTCACACCAAGCACAGTGGTTTGCTGCAGGAAAAGCAAGAGGATGCTCAGTCATTTGTGAGGACACTCCATTCCCTGAGCTTTAAGCTTTATGTTTAGCAACAGAGCTAATCCCCAAACCTTATTGTGGCAAAAACTCTCTTGAATTCAACAGGAGTTTTGTCTGAATTATTTTTGTAGAAATTGGCCTTATGTTCGCAAAGCTTTGCATTAAACTTTACAGTGTTTCTTAAACCAAGCTTAGGGCCACCAGCTGCACCATGGCATTCATCAGCAGAGATCTGTGGAGCTCCCCTCAGGTTCACGGCACACCGCAGGAGCATAGCCATCCTCGCAAATGGAGCCAGCGCTGAATCTGCAGCTCTTAAAGTAGCTACGGGAGTATGTCTACATCTCTGCTAGTTAATAAAATGGGACAGACTCCATTCTCTGACACTGAAGACAAGGAACATAGTATGGCTTGCATCCATATGGCTAAAACCTTATCTTCCCCAAAGCAGGGTAGCACTGTCCATACAGCCCACTCGAGAGCCCAGGCTATCCCCAGGCTGAGCCCAAGCCATCTCTGGGAAAATGATGCCTGCCATGGACCAAAATTATATCAAGTAGTGCACTAGCATTAAATGCTGTAGGTACCCACCGGACCAGAGACTCAGCTTATGCCCTGTCCCTCTTCAGTTCACTATCACAGGCAAAGCCCAGGAAGTCCCAAATAGTGGAAAACACTGCCTGTGAGATGAAGTCTGGAGGAACTGCTAATATCGGTTTACTTGTACACACCCCTGCAGATTTGTTAGTAAGCTCCAGATTCATTCAGTTGAAGCTAAAAGCTAATTATGTGTGTGTTTATGTAAAAGTTATATGTGACACTGAAGAAATTAAATATTCATAATGACAGGATGAAAGAATTTCATTTGTGCCTAAATGAAATGTTTAAAAATACATGAACAATGTATTCTAAAAATTAAATACCTGTTTTCTCCAACCACGTCCCATAGCTTAGTTAAACAATTGGGAATGCTTCATTTTAATTTTGTGCATTGATTTCAGATGGCATTAATAAAATATTTCCTTTTACTGTAAATTATTAATAGAATTTCTTAACACTAACATGCATCTGAATTTTCACAACCATTCAGTGTACCGCCTCACCAAGAAATCAACATGAATATTTCCCAAATGGGCTAACGACAGGCACTTTTGCTAAAAATCTGCTTTTTTATTTATACAACAAATTCTAAATTCTTCCAGGACACTCCCCTCTGTCCAGAACCAGCCCAGCCACAGGTATTTCTTCGACAGATGAGGTCTCTGGTTTTCATTGGATTAAATAGTGCTTGTGGGAAAGAACACCAGCCGAAGACAATAGCTGTGGCTGTTTTTTTATTTCACTTAGCCTGCAATACTTTCATTCATAAGCATTAAATTGGAATTGCCAATATTAACTTACCAAAGAGCTGGCGGAAAAGGTTTATGTGCTATTTATCCTCAAGGGTCCAATTCAATCACAGCCCTGTAAAATGTCACTGACCCACTTCATCAATTACTGAAGGCAGGCGTGGGAGCTTTACATTCCTTCTGATTGTACCAGTCAAATATATGTTCTTTTTTTATTTATGTGATAACCAGACTGGTCAAAAAAAAATTGTGTAAGCTTCTTTACGTTATAACAATTAATAGTCCATTTCTATTGCACTTAACTTCAGACTTAAGAAAAAGCTGGCCATGAAACAATTAGATTCTGATAGAACTGTTAATGGCAAACTATATAAATTGTTGGGAGAGTTTCAGCTACAATTACAAAATACAGCTGAGAAACTTTAGAAGAACCGTAAATGGTTTCATTTCAGAGTTTGTTATTTAAAAGGGATATTGCAAGATTTTGTAACTTGGAAGGTACAAAGATATTTTCTAGCCAGGTATGCAGGTATTTTGTAAAGCATACATGCCTCTATGGGGAAATTCTGTTGACTATTTGCTTTCTAGAGGGTAATGCTGTTTAACAGAGTGTCATCATACATTATTTCGTAACATTTTTTCATGTTCTGGTTTTTTGCTTCCAATTTTCAAAATGTATTCCAAATTCAAAAGCAATGGATTCTTTTCAAATACTGATAACACTGAGTGAAAAATTATGAAATTTGAGATATAGTTCAGGTAGTTGAAATATATTGGGTCTGCCTGGGGAATACATTTCCTGAGGAAGTAACAGCAAATAATTAAAAAACAAACCAACCTCTTGTAGTTAAATAATCTGCTCCTGCCAGCCAGACAGTAAGAGATATTTTCTTATAATGTATCCCAATGCATTTGATTCACCTTGTCTACCGGAAAGATCACACATTTAGATGGCATTCATTTTCTGTAATTTTAGCATCTAAAGGTAAGATGTATAGTTCAAGTTAATCGTTGACACTTAATAGAAAGACAAAAAGCACCTCTAGAGGGCAATTCACTCCATCCTATGACAGATGTCATTCTGTCAGTCAGTGGTTATTTTCTCATATAGGTTATCTGCTGGATAAAACTGATCTCACAGACATGATGGATATCTTCTTTTTCCATGCCTAAAATTTCTTTTCACACATGAGCTTCCCTAGTTGCACATGACTCTGAACCTGTAGCCACTTCTCTGCACCTCATGGGGTGTCTAAGAGGTGATGGCAATCAGCAATATAACCAGCCGGGCCTCCCTTAACCAGCTGTGGAAGGCTGCCCATAAGGAACAGAAAAGTGCTTTCCTTGATGCAGCTCTGGGGTCACTTACGTGACCCCAAGGAGGCAAGGAGCTATATTGCTGATGGAGCTGCTTTGGACAGGGGCAGGATGGTGCATTGTTTTCATGAGTCTGAGATACAAAGTTGTCTTAGCCCAATGATGATGCAAGGTGACAATCACACGGGGAAGTTTTTTCAGTTAAAATATCAGCTTCTGAAAGAAAGTAAATGCAAGGGGGGAAAAAAAAAGGAAAAAAAAGGGGAAAAAAAAAGAATGAGCAGTGATTTATTCATTACTGACATTGATAAAATAGTAGGGTTTTTTTCCCCATCAGCAGTTAGGCAGGATGTTCAGCAGCAACTGCTAAAACAGAACTGCTGTTCATGAGGGAGTTTTCACTGCTGCGTATTTAAGTAGTGAGGAGTCGTGTTAAAGAAAAAAACAATTGCGCATGAAATGCTCTGGCTAAAAGGGTGGTAAGTGAAATAAAAAATATGAATTTCATGCACATATTGTGAAAAGTAGTAGCACGTGTTCTACATCAAAGTTGGACTGACAGATCATAATGGTCTCTTCTAGCATTACAGTCACATGTAACTATATGACTGCTTGTAATATGTCCAAAACGGTTTCCTTATTTTACTGGGATAAATATTTCTATGTCTACTTGAATTCCAGTCATTATTATATTCTTAATAAAAATGTTTAGAACATGACACTTAAATTTACTTTTCAAAAACAGGTGACAGTAGAAAAGCAGGTTTTTTTCTCCAGAACTGAAGTTTAACATTTCTAATTGTATTGTAGATACTAACACATTTATGTGAAGCAAAGTAACTGATGCAGCTTGGCTGTTTCAAATCTTGGTATACAAGATAATTAGAAGGAATCATTTCTAAAGGTCAGTGAAAGCAGAGCTCCTTATACTATAAAAATATCTGCCTTTAGAAACGATGGAAAGAAGCCCTTCCTCGGAAATTAGATGGACACTATTAACAATATGGAAAGAAACAGCATGCCATTGAAGTGTAGGACCTATTTCAAAATGATTTTGAGTGAAGGGAAAAAGTAGCTGTAAGAGTAAAATAGATCATCAGTAGCTGAAACAAAGATGCAGGGGACAAAATACAGGTCTTATTTGTCTTATTTCCTTCTAGAAAGGAAAATCCATGGTAAGCAGGGATAACAATTTTGGGAAGTTCATGCTGGACATTTTAGTGGGCAGAAGGGAGAGTAATGAAGACCTGTCTCTGATTACCCCTCCTTTGATCTCTCTTTCATCCATCATTAACAACAGTCACTATTCTCAAAGTTGTCATGCTTTCTGCTTTTGAAGATCTTTTTCTGTAAAGGGATCATTGTTGCAAAACATCCCTCCCATGACAGAGACAACCTTAGCCTCACTACACTTGCATGGCCACCATTCTTCTAAGAGCAGTGGCTCCATGGGTGTTAGCACCTGCTCAAGACCACTGGGACACCGTATCTCCTGAGTTCCTGTGCCTGGAACTGAGCCCTGGGCAGGGATTCCCACCCAGCTCCCTCTAGCTCTGAGGTGCAGGCAGCAGCTTAGGCTGTCAGAAGGTGTGAGCTGCCCACAGAGGAACGTGGAAGCGGAAACAGTAAGTTATAACTGCTCAGCTGACAGGTGTTAACTTGTTAAACAAAGTTGTAATACATCAAAGTTGTGTTACATCATCTAGTTCACCACTCAGTTGAGTGGGCTTGTTAAAGATGTACAGAAAATGTAAAATACGGTTTAAATTTTTTTTGCGTTTAACATTGGCTTGTACATAAATAAAACTCAGTACTAGGAAGCAATTATCTTCAAAACTCTTTAAATATCTTTTCTTCACTGTTAAGATCCAAGAGAAAAAAATTGTCTATAAATTCTGGCCTTTCTTTCTCCAGATGTGCCACACAGGCAGATAAAAAAAGCCAACATGGAAAACCGAAGAGGGGGCCTGTCTCCAAGAAGAAAACATAACTGACCAAACTACTTTTAATCTGATTTTAACTGCTCATTTATGCAAATGGTGGATATTTAATATCTATAAAACAGGAACAGTAAAAGTGCAGGTAGTCTAATAAAAAGTTTGGAGTTAGAGTCAGGTAAAAGATTTCAGCATAGCATATAAGATGGCAAAAGCAAATATGAGGGACAGCTGTTCAGAGCCGTTGAATGCCCTGGGAACTGGAGGTACCTGAGCCAGCATCAAGCAATGCTATCTTCTACCTAGTCACTGTGTAGTAGTTCAGACTCTTTAAGTGATGCAGGTGCATTAGTGCAGGTCTGCGTTGAGGCTATTTAGACCTGCCTTTGAGGTAATGCGTTTGGAATGAACAGTGTCCTGACACACTTCCACAACTTCTAGTGTCAGTGCTAGCTTATTTAGAGCTAAGAGGAGGATATCTGCTTGATATACCACCAGACTTAAGTCTTCCATCATGAACTCATTTGCAATGCTACTGTCGCCGTCGCTGTCAGCTGAGGAGAGCTGTCCTGAACATCGGGGTAATATGATATGGCAAGCTCCCTGCAACACTGTACAACTTGCAATTCCTACTTCTTTTATATTTTTAATGCTGGGAACATGTATCCATCAAATCTGAAGGACTGTTTTTCTGATTTAATACTTTTATACACCCTAGTTTATGCTGTGACATATAGAGACATGAGTAAAATATATCAGTGAGTAATGTAAATGTGACTGCATATTGCATTGAGGGCTTACAAGATCTATTTTAACCGATGATAGTCCCTTTAGTGCATCCAAGTTCCTCACTGAAGTTTTCTGTCAACTAGAATATGAAACAAATGATTGTCATTTTTTTGTGTGCTTAGCTCTGACTAAGCATTTGTTTTTATTGATCCCAAAGAACTAGCAGCAGGAAATCACCAAACAAATAAAAAGAAGAATCACTTCTGAGTGTGTTTCAAGACACTTGATGAATCAACATTATTATTTGTATAATGTCTTAGGAGTACACAGTGCTTTACAATGTTAATAGCAAATGATCTGACTTTGCACATAGAATCCAGCTGAAAGTCAGAAGCCTGACATTGAACTCTGTTGGCATCAGATAAGCCACAGAAAGAGTAGGCACTCTGTGCGTAACAAATGAATATAGTCTCATTAGCTTATGGGAAAAAATATAGCTCCTGCTTGAATGCTTTTTCAAATTATTTCAAAGCATTACATCAAGCATTTGAAATTACATAGGATGCAAAGAAATGCAACGAAGGAATTTTAAAGTGAAAAAACAACTTTTATCACTTAGTCATGATAGATGATCATACAAGATTGTAAATGTATTTGGGTTGTTTCATTAAACGCAAGGAACTGAGCTTTGGAAGATTTCAGTGGGAAGATGTTGTAGCGCAGAAAAGGTGAAGGCCTTTCATGTATAAGGATTTTGTCATATACCATTTTCTTAACCTTTGATGTCTTACAAAACACAGGTTAGAACTTTAAGGGTTCTCTGAATCCAGGTATTGAATTAATTCATTCTCTCAGTTGATACTAGGAATAATCCATTGATTATGTTTCTGACATGACTGTTGAACAAAAAAAAGTCATTTATATCCTTCTTTTTTTCAAGAGAGACAGAGAAAACAGTGGTGCTGTATTGCTTAGAGCTGTTGAAATGCTGTTCTTGTCAATGGACACTAGACAGTTCCTCTGAGTCCACCGTAGGCATACACCTATACCGGGATTTGTTGTTATTATCCTATCTTTTGACCAGTATTTCTAGCCAGGGCAAGCTCCGGCTCCCTTCTTTTACCATCTCTTCTTATAAGCCAAAGTTCCTTTCAATTTTCTGTCTACCTAAAATTTTCCTATCAGTATAGAACTACAATGGCTGAAGAAAACAACTCTTACTGGGAGAAATATATCAGAAGAGAAGGTCTACTTAACATGCCTAATATTGTGCTTGTCCATAGCTGAGTTAGTAGATTCCATCTGGACTTCATCAGAGTAGAGCAACAGAAAGCACCATGTCTCCCTTCCATGCCCCATTCTGTCCTCTGCTCCGTTGGAAGCAAGTAAAACAAAGCTACGGTCCACTGCTGTAAGGCATGTTTGCCACTCCACTGGCTTCTGAGGTGCCCCATTAAACCCTTTTGAATCCCACAGAAACTACACACTATCTGAGACCTCCGTGCCTTCCTGGTTTAGAACAATTATTTTGGTTCTTGCACATAGAAAATCTGCAGACGGATTTTCCTGAAGGTGAATATAGACAATATATATTACTTAAAATGTCTTATATCTTCATTTGGATTAACTTCACCTTAGGAAGAGCTGTCTATTGTAAACCGTTAACTATATATCATATTTTTCTCTGCTATTGGTCTAGACTGAAGGTGTCAACCTCAAACCAGTTCATTCCGTTTCCAAAGCTGCAAGCAATTTTCATAATACATTTTTTACATTAATCCAACTATGTATCAGACATGAATCGTGGATGGATTAAATTAATCTGTTACAAGTTCTTAATGGTGACAGAGAAGAGAGGGTGTGGAGGGTGTCGTGGGGGAAGGTGAGAAGTTCAGTTGTTGGTTATACAGAAATATGAGGCTGAGACAGAAGTTGGATAGATTAAACAACTTGCATCAGAAATGACAGAAGAGTCTAAAATAAATTTTAAAAAATTGGAAAGTAAAAGAGAAAGGAAATCAGAACAGAAACTCAAGGAAAACAATGTTAAAGAGATAAGAAAAAACAGAGGGCACTGAAAAAGATACTAAAGAAATAGACAGTCAGGACAAGATCATGAAAAGAATGGAAGCTCAAAAAATATGAGCAGGGAAGAGAAAGCAAGGAATGTAGCCAAAGGAAGAAAAGAAGATTAAAAAGAAAAGTTCTGACTTCTCCGTGGCATAATTTAAAACTACAGTCAAAATGATGCAGTGGAGAGGATCAAGAAGTGAAAAAAGGAAGCAGCAGGAAAGAGAGCAAAAGTTAAAGAAATTTGCAAAAAGAGTAACATGGAGTAGTGCCTATTATATATGTGTCATTGTGGGAATTTATATGTGATACTTGCATCCAGCTCATGAAAGCAAGGTGAGAAGAACCCCACAAACCTACAAGGAATTATGTTAAGAATCTCATTGTAGGAAAGTCTCTATATTAATTTCAGAATTCGTGTCTGCCGTCACAAGCCCTCTGTTTTCCTATCAATAACACTTGTCAACACTTACCTTGCCTTTCTGTTGAGCCTAAAAGCCATTTTCTCTGTGCTTTCCTATGGTACAAACATAGGAACTGATTTCATAACATTGAAAAAATTTCGATCATTACATTGGAAGTTACACTACAGCTTACAAAAAGTTTTGTAAGATGTGTTTTCAACAATGGAAAATAGTTGATTTTTGGCTTGGATTTCTTCTTAAAATGGTGGGTTGTGCTTCTATGCAAATCAATATAATGTAATCTCTTCCTTTCCATCTGTGAGGTTATTTGTTTTTGACATGAACAAAACATGATTAAGAATATGATACAATGTGATTAACAAAGCTAATTAATTTGTGTCGTGCATGGGCCTTTCCTCATGGGATAACATTGCAAACTAAAGAATTTTAAAAACTATTAACTACTTTTTAAAAATATACAAGTAATATTCAAAGTTGATAGCTAGGGCCACTATGTATTTGAATACACATATTCTTAAAAAAGAGGTAATTGTATCATAATATCTGCAACCACTTTGTGATATTTTACATAGTTTTTATGCCACCTGGTGGTCAAATATCTAATAGATTCATAAGGGTGAAACACCCTTGTAGCAGCAGCAGACTGTCTCGGGTGTAAGATGGATACTGCAGTTGTGCCATGCAAAGGATGGCTGACCAGGGCAGACTTGCACAGGGAAGAGCTGACATCCACACAAACTCTCTCCACACCGTAGGAAAGACAGTTGAAGAGGGAAATACCAGGACTGTGGCTACTGAACTTCCCAAAGACAATGTAAGTAGTAGCAGGTCTATCTAGTGCCTCCAGCTACGTTTGGGGTAAGTTCTTTTTCATTCTTCTCTGTGTTTATTCTCATAAAGCCCCTCTCACTGGGGCTTTACTTTATGTGACTTGCACCACCACAGGTAGCTCCCACAAGTCAGCACTTAACCTTAGGTCAAATTTGTTCCGTTTCTTCCTGAACTGAGAGAAAACTCTAATAGCAGATGGTATCTTAGAGTGTAACACACATTCCTGAAGACATAAAGACAAGAATTCTCTTTCTTCTGTAAATATAAAGTGCCTGTTTGGGACAGATGAACATCAACAGCAAAACCAAGTCTACCTTCAGCTCCATAAGAATGTAATAATTGCTGCACTGGATCAGACCAAAGATCCAGCTGCTCTAATACCCTGTTTCTGGTATGGGCTAGCACCACGAATTATGCGGTTGAGTTTCCTGTACTTAGATGCTGGGAGCATACACCAACTACCTGAATACCTCCGGTGACTATTCCAGATCGCTCATTTTAAACCTATGATTTTCTAATTTTTTTTTTTTTTTTAATGGGTTATCATCTCCTATATTCATTTGTCGTATGATTTTAGTGCTTCCCCTTCCCAGACTCTGGGAGGTCTTTCAGCTTCAACAAGCCCACTTATCAATACAGATCAACGCGGGAAATGCTCAAGGAATGAGCACTATAAGGAAACAGAGCAAATATAGACCAATTCTTCCTTGATATATCTCCCAGCTCTAGAGACTTTCTGAGCAGGGGGGTTGCATCTGGATCACTACGTTAAAAAAAAAAAAAAAATTAAAATTTTTAAAAATCAGACTTTTAATTTACTTTCTATCAGTAGACTATTTCTAGGCTACCAAGATCTTTTTTTTTTTTTTTTTTTTTTTCTATAATTCTTTGGAGTTCTAGGAATGGCTTTTTCCATAAATGCTCTTACAAGATCATAAAACGACTTCCAGCCCGTGTTCATTGAGCTCCTCCTCATCCGGGAGTAAAGGAGTATACCTTGACAACAGAAATCTCAAAATGTCATGAAGTACTATTTGGCAGGATGTGAGAGAGAACAGAATGTAAAAATATTTCATAACCCAGAAGATTTTCTGTTTGTGGAATGATAGCAATACTTTGTATTTACATATTGCAATTCAATCTTCTTTAGCAATATTAGTTTAACCTCCTGTCACTCCTGATAGTATTAGTATAATTTTTCTTATGTCATAAATCAGGAAACAATCCCAAAGAGAGTAAATAATCTGTTTTTAACTATTTTGGTGAACATAAGAGAGAATGAAAGTTAATCCAGTGCCTCAGTCCCAATCCTGTGCCTTACACATAGGACAATGTTCCAGCCAAGGATAACACACAATTCCCAATTTGCCAGGCTTTTTATCTGACACATACTATGTGTGAACTCTGTTAAAACTTGTGGTGTCAACTACACAGGTCATTGTCTGGTGATGGCAAATTAATGTAATACTTGTCATATGATAATTACATACTACATTCTTTGTCATGTTGGTTTCAGCTAATAAATCACAAACACCATCTTCATCTTCTTCTTCTTCTGTTTGCAAACCTGGTTATGTCCTCAACATCAACATCTTTTCAATAAATACTCTGTTGTTTAGCCTTAAGAAAAGGTGCAGCATTGGCCAAAAAGGATGGTAAGATAACTGCCTTCTGACCAATCCAGACAAACAGATCCGTCACTGTGTTTGAAGAATCCATCCAAGTTTATGCCATGTGGGGAAGATTATACACTTTTAAAATAATTTTAGTTGCTCAGACTTAATAAAGAAGTTTATTCCCCTTTTCCACTGTCTTTTTGCTTCAGTTACTGATGGTGGACCTCATCTTTTTGGAGGTGGCTTTCTGCCAGAGCTGTTTCAGTTAAGTATCCCTTTCTCTGATTTTTTGGCCTGTCTCACAGGCACATTCTTGACGTAGTGGTGGATGACAAACAATAGAGCAACAGTTTCTTTGAATCAGTTTCCTAGATCAAGAACACAGACTTATTTTAATATAACTTAATTTTAATTCTGAAGTGTCATTACCAGATCCATCTTTGACACTGCATTATCCAAGTCTGTAGTAATTCAGATGTCAAAATGTCAGTTTGCTCAACAATTTGTTAGGCTTATTGCTGCAGTGGAACTTTATTTTGTCATCTACAAGAATTGGAAATGGCTTGTTTTGCCAACTGTTCATAGAATTGCAGACAGGTGTTTCTTCATAAACTCATAAAAGTTAAAATATTATAGCAAAGTTTGGATACTACAAAGATTTATGTATTACAGGAGTAAATTTTACATTATTTCTGGCCTGGACTTGGGAGAGGTCCTTGAACAACAAGCATCACCAGATGCCTCTGCTCCTTTTAATATGTATCTAGTGTTGAGATCCCAGTAGATTACCTACCCTGTTGCTGCTACACCTGGGAAAAAAGTCGGGGGTGAGTAGGACGTGGAAACAACTATCTCTATAGCCTTTTTCCTTTTATGTGCGGGCTTCGGGAGTGTAGGCATGGAGAAAACAAAAAATAATCAAAAAGCGGGGGGTGAATAGTTTAGAAGATAAATATTTTCATTTATCATTTTCAAGACTAGTTATATCCAGTATTAATAATATTATTAGGCAATAATAGTAAAATTAATAATTAGTAATAGTATTAAAATAAGTAGAACTGAATTAATTTTTTCTGCTATAGTCTCAACAAGAATATTAGAAATCTACAAAGGCATAGGGTAACAGTGAATCCCATGTTCACACTTGTTTATCTGAACTGATCTAATTTACTTCTGTTTTGTTTTCGTCTTTCATCAGGGTATATGCATCCTCATGTTTGTGCTATTCAGTACACATGTGGCAAATTTTCTACTTTATTCCAAACTCTACTAACATACTATGGGTCTGACAACAAAGCCAATATACTGAGAAACCAGAGATGCTATATCAACATTAATGTCTCTTTATGACACCAAAAGAAACGTATATATCTACATAGCAGTTACTGAACAATTCAACAGAGTACAGAGAGGCCTCATTAATGCCTTTGAAGCCTCCTGCACAGTGTACTTTTTTGTTGTTGTTGTAACAAACTGAAATTTCAAATAGTTGTGGTAAAGCAGGCTGTTGCCTTTTCATTTATGTGGAAGTTAACTGCATAGACTGTGATTTGCATGGATGCAGTTAAGTGTAATCCAGTATCACTGAGGTAAGGTAAATCCTGGCAGTACTCCTCTTGTGTCCTTCATTTTGGTATAATGCCTCTTATACCAAACAACTGAGCAATGTGGTAGGCAGAAGAAGAGCTTAGTCAGAAACCTTGAGGATATATGTGTTGCAGTGGCTAGTCCAGATAAAACTAGTATAAAGTTTCATAGGTTTTTCGTATACCTCAAGTGCCATCAAGTTCTGTGCAGTAATGAATGAGAGACCTGCATGCGCAGTCATGCACTGCTTTTTTGCTGCAGGGATTTATTAAGAGCTGCTTCTTAGTCCAAATGAATGCAGATACCATGATCTGCATGAAGCCTTTGGTTTCAGTCTCCAAGTTCTACCCTTCCAAGTTCATCTTCAGCCTCCTTTAGAAGGCTAAACCTCAACTCTGCCTGCAGTGACATCTGTGACATACATTTGCAGGAGTTATTGGAGAGAACAGGGAATTCAGTGTAAAAACTGTAAGTCTGATGAGTGTGCCAAGCCCCTAATGAGGTTCACTGATTGTTCTCTAATGACAGATTTGATTGTCTGTTAGACTGTAGCTGTCTGTTACAGAGCATTTTTGTCAGATTAAGACCACAGTGGTGACTTGTGCCATTGGCACCTAGAGTAATAGACAGTGCCATACACATGTAAGAGTTGATCAGCAGATTCACCTGTTACCTTGAACAGCATCTTACAAGAGCTACATAAGGAAATTGGTGGAAATTTTTAGATCAGTTGCTTTCGTCTTCAGCTTAAAAATAGGTATAATTTTTCCAATGTTAATAAAAATGTCAAAAAAAAGGTTAAGTGCCAAATTATAAAGTTAGAGTGGATTGAAGGGAGGAGAAAGGCTTGACAGAGAGCTGACATCAAAAGATTCACTAATATGAAGAGGAGACCAGCCAATTCCAGCCTGCAGTTATAGCTTCCTCCCAGTTCTCAATCCTTTGTAGTTTAGCTGAAGATGATGAGATCATAGTGAGTCTGCTAATAAAAGCTGCTACCATGAAACGGTCACAAACTTGATATAACTTCCCACAGTGGTCATATAGCATGTCTTCATTCCATATGCATTCCTCTTTTTGCAAAATGTGACCATCCTAATTCAACATGCTTCTCACAGCAAACACCCAGCTGGCTCCAGAGACACTTTTTCTAGCTCACAGAGTTTCAGAATTCTGGTTCTATCCTACTTGCAGAGAACAGGAGAATAAAACAATGACCTTATCTTTAACATACTTTCCCAAAGTTCTCACTAAAAATGAAAAATAATTTAAGTATCTCCGTTTAATGAATAATTGATTTTGTGTGGGAAGATAGGGAATTAGCTATCCAGACAGATTATTGTCCCTCTAAATATTGCAAGAGAGATTAATTGTCTACAATGGCAGAGGCTGTGCTACAACTAATTTATTTGCCACTGCCATCCTAAACTTTAAAAAATGAAGGTAGCTGTGTTAAGACAAATCCAGCACTACAACATGCCCCAGCTAAAACAAGCTATTCTGATATCCCTCAAACATGTAAAGTTCATCACTGAACTTTAATTCTTCATTGTTTTACAGTGACCACCATAGCTTTCTCTAAATAAGTGTTAAGGCCAACTTTGGGCTACAAAGAATTCAAATCCCAGGCACTGTTCAAGATTTAGGACCTAGTATCTCTCACATTCCAGATTAATTTGGGAGTTTCTCACAATCCCAAATTCCATTTCCTGCTGCCATCAGCTTCCAACCAATTATCAACAAAAAGAAAACAAGAAAAGAGAAAGCATTTGTCCTAGGCATTGTTCAGTCGAGCAAGTTGTGTATTAAAAAGAACCTAGTGCCACTACAGATATAATTCTGTGTGACCCCAATTTCATCTGCATCATTCTGATATGTCAGTGTAGTCTCCAATACTTTCCTAGCCCACCTATAACCTAACTCACAAGTTATAGTAAGCACATAGTGAAAACTATTCAAAAATGAGCCAGAAATTAGAAAAAGGTGAAAAGAAGACGTAGCCTTACTTTGTTCAGACATGAGATGAAGAAAATACCTCTGGTGAAGACAAAAACTCTGAAAGCATGAAATAATTTATGAAATAAGAGAAGAAAATTACTGGGTACTGTTCTTCAGCTGAATACTACTTGTGCAACTAATGCCTTGCTTTTACAATGAATGAAGGTCTTTTTTGGGGCCTCCCAAAGGCTTACATAAAAAATGTCACAAATATACTTGCACTTGATATGTAACATGGAAAGGAAAAAATGTAAGAAAGATGGCAAACCTATATTTGACCTAGGAATATTTGGGCTATAATAACCATTCCAGTCCCCTTGGCCAAAGATTGCTTCATCCATTTGAAAATACATATCCATCTGTATTTGTGAAGGATTTAATGAGTGAAACCATATCCTCATGTGCATTCAGGCTACATTAAAATGATACATCATCCAAGTGTGAGCCAACTGATCTGACATTTATAAAGATAAAACATGCAGGTCAATTGGTCAGATACACAAAACTACCAAATCAGCTCAGAATCCCTTCACGGAATCACAGAACCGCTGAGATAGGACAGCAGCTCTGGAGATCGTCTGGTCCAACAGCCTAAGAGCAGGGTTAGCCAGAGCAGGATGCTCAGGACCACATCCAGCTGCGTTTTGAGTATCTCCAAGGATGGAGACTCCACAACCTCTCGGGGCAACCTGTTCCAGTGTTTGACCTCCCTCTCAGGAAAAAAAAGATTTTTTCTTATGTTTAAAGAGTATTTCCTGTGGTTCAGTTTCATAGAATCATAGAATAGCCCAGGTTGGAAGGGACCTTGAAAGGTCATCTGGTCCAAAATTTCGTGGGAAAGGGAGCTTAGATGAGATTATCTAGTACCCTATCCAATCGCCTCTTGAAAACCTTCAGTGATGGGGACTCTACCACATCCCTGGGGAGATTGTTCCAGTGACTTGCAGTAAAAAATTTCTTTCTTATACCATGATGAAAAAGTTTGTGTGCCTTGCCTCTTGTCCTGTCATTGGATACCACTGAGAAAAGTCTGACTCTGTCTTTTTTACTTCCCGCCCCCTATCAGGTATTTATAAACATGATAAGATCCTCCTGAGCCTTCTTTTCTCTAGGCTCAATCTAGGAATATCCTAGGTTCTCTAGGAACAATCCCAACTCCCTCAGTCTTTCCTCATATCAGAGGTGCTCCAGTCCCTTCATCATCTTTGCGGCCCTTTGCTGAACTCTCTCCAGTATGTCCATGTCTCCCCTTGTACTGGACACTGGACACTGGACACAAAGTACTCCAGGTGTGGCCTCACCAGTGCTGAGTAGAGGGGAAGGATCACACCTCTCAACCTGCTGGCAATGGTCTTCCTAATGCAGTCAGGAGGCTGTTGGTGTTCTTTGCCGTGAGGGCACATTGCTGGCTCATGCTCATTGCTGGTTTGGTGACCATCAGGACACCCAGGCTCTTTCCTGCAAAGCTGCTTTCCAGCTGGTTGGTGCCCCGCCTGTATTGGTGCCTGGGATTGTTCCTATGCAAGTGCAGGATTTTGCACGTCCCTTTTCTGAACTTCATGAGGTTCCTATTGACCCATTTTTCCAGCCCATCCAGGTCCTGCTGACTGGCA
>NW_009187233.1:47529-61216 GCF_000690835.1 Fulmarus glacialis
GGTATACCAGACACTACTTCCAGTTCTGAATTATCTGCAAACTTGCTGAGGGTGGGCTCTGTCCCATCATCGAGGTCATTAACGAAGATGTTAAACAGGACTAGCTCCATTGTACCCCTGGGGTACACCACGGGTCTCCAAATGGATTTCGTCGTGCTGATCACAACCCTTTGAGCCTGACAGTTCAACCAGCTTCGAGTCCATCTCACTGTCCATTTACATTCTGACCTTTATTAATTTGTCTATGATGATATTATAAGAGACAGGTTTGTTTGAAGGTTGCACCACTATGGCAAATATAAGAAGGAAACTTCTCTTTCAGTCCAGCAGCTACAAAATCATAAAACCAGTACTTGACGTAGCTGTACTGTGTAATTCACACTTCAGCTTCCAGGAGGAAAATACCAGAGAAATGCAAATAATGCACAAAATTGCACCAAGTGTAATAAAACTTCCTCCTGTTTGATGGAGTCCAACGTTCAATCAGATATTCCCTCCCAGCCAGGAAAAGCTCCCCTGAGTTTGCACCTAACCACAGCAGCAGGTCTGGTTTATTGCCCTTGTTTAGACTGCGGTGATCAACGCAAGACTGCCTGGCAGCTAACTCTGAACACAGATCACATGATTTACCTATCACTTCTCCTGTTTCTTGAGACTCCTTTTTGCCATCCCACTGTTGTATGTCCCTTCTTCCGTCCCAGCCTCCTTCCAAATAAACATTTCCCTGCTTTCCACCCACTGGTCCCAGTTTTGCCATATTCCCAGTACAAAATGCTTTATATAGCATAAGTGATATCATGTCCCAGGTACTGCTGGTCTTGCAAGAGTCTGCCCCGGTGAAGCTCCCCAGCACTCCCCTTCAATTGCCTGTGAAGTACGGCCATTTTTTACATAAACCCTTTAAACACCTGAAATCCAGCAGCGGTCATGGCACTCTGTAACTTTGGTCATCTGTTATCTGTCATGGCCAGCAATGTCTCATTTCGTGGCCAGTAGTTCTCCACATCCACTTCAGTCAGCTTAACTTCAGCTGAAGACCTTGTCAGAGGCCTCATCATCTGCTGACAGCTCTAATATATGCTAGGGAGAAATTTCCACTATTTTTAATATGAAACATGAACTGAGGTCTGTAACAGAGAGCAATGATGTTTCTGTGTCTCCTATAAATGGGTATGTCTGGTTTACACCCACCTCCTAAAAATGGTACAAATCCAGCTCCTTAATTTAATTCAACTAATTTCTACTTTCCCGTGCTTAAGGCAGAATTATGAGGAATAATTTAGAGGTATTTTGTACCCTGTTTCAAAAAGCTCAGCTCAAAAGTTTCAGAGATTTCTGCTCTGCCCCCTTCTCCTTTTAAAATCAAAGTGGAATGACATAGGGCTATAGGGATTTCTCTGCTTGGGAGCTGTGGGGGTACGGGTTTTTTGGTGCAATTTAATGTGCTTGCATGCAATTGCAAAAGGCACATCTTGTCCCATCTTCTTCTGCTCCTGTGGTTTTGTGGTTATTCTTCTCATTTTATCTCCTTTTCTTTTTTAATTAAATGTAAGTATTTTTCTTTGCCAGATGAAAACTTTAAAATATTTCTAATAAAAAGACATGATGAACAAGTTTTTATTTACCACTATTTACTGAACAAGAGGGATGGGAAGAGGACTGAGAGGTGTAGGAAACATGATCACATACCTCTCACTTTCTTAGAAAACTCAACTAAAAATGACATAATATATTGCCATTGCAGCTGCCTTTCCCCCTTGTTTCTAAATCACTATTTTTAAAATCAAGTGTCCTGTTATCCAAACTACTGCTGACACTAAAATACATGCTATCCACATTTTCTTGTAGCCAGAACTGGGACTGAATGAATCATTCCTATGACTCATCACAACTCTTTTTTTGCACACCATGTTATAATGTACTGAAGGATTTAACATAAAAAGTGGAGTTGTCTCCCTGTTCTGATAGAATCTTTTTGCTAAAGACTCAAATTACTCTCTTTCAAATTATTTTAACTTACTCTCTTCCTTGGATTTGGCTTTATTGGCAGCATAAACAACAGCAATTAAAATGTAGAAGTTCATGTTTCAATCTTCGCAGATAGCCCTGATCAAAAAGACACAGTGCCCATGTATAGAGTGATCTTCTAGTAAAAAATGTCAAGAGTTATCAGTATGTTTTTTACACGGTTCTGATGCCTAAATTAATGCCTGGATTAAGCAAGGTGTTATATACTGACACCAGAGCAGCATCTTTCAGCGTAGTTATCCAAGCAGCAGGAACTACGAGAAGCACTGCAATGCCTCTATCCTAATACACGAAAGTCATACACCAGCTATCCTTTCCTGATGAAAGACTATACGGTGCACCCGGGACCCTTACTAATAGTGGGATTTGTATTCTGGTCTCCTGCAGATACTCAGGAAAACAAAAGAGAAAATAAATCACCTTCAGCCACCTGGATAACTATAGAAGATCTAGTCACATCAGGAATCCAGGTCCCAGATTCATATTTTCCCCATGGTTTCATGTGGAACATTATCACATTCAGCTACTTACTCAGAAGGATATTTAACAGGAATTTCCCTCCAGAGGGATTGCTCATGACAGCGTGTGAGACAGGAGATATTTGAAGACTGGTGAAGAGGATTAATCTGTGTTGAGTGTACAGTATGAGAAAACGGAAGTGCTCGGGAGGAAACCTGAGGAAATCACAAAATGGTAGGAGGTGGTAGAATGAGCTAGTTGTTTTCCTCAGTGCACAAATTACTAGAGCCAGTCACAGGAAAAGGGTTTGCTTAGGTAAGCAAACACTCAGAGGTATTCAATGACTGTTTGCAGTAGCTTCTAACTACAAAGAATTGTCCAAGAGCAGTGGGTGGTAACAGACCATGAAGCATGTGCTGGGAAGGAAGTGAATGCAGGCGAAAAGCTTATTAAGTAAGTTCATATAAATCGATCTCAAGAAATGCAGTTCTAAATAAAGTTCATATAAATAAATCTAAATAAACACAGCTGTAATGTTTCAGAGAGTAATGTTCTTTCTGTGCCTCCTTAATGTATGAGACAAGAGCATATCAGTGTCTGAGTTTAACCTTGTCCTGCTAGAAGATGGCAGTTAAACCAAAGGTTTGGAAAATATCTTAAACAATTTTGCCAGTCCCATAGTGCCCCCTCTATTGGTAGATCTGCTACAGATCTGCTATGGGACATAGGCAACTTTGTCCTTTTGACTGCTTTTCATGTCTATGGTGCAAGTTCCCCCTGCCAGTGCTCCAAGAAAAACAGTGCCTGCACTGCTGTAGCTGGCACTGTGCTGGGTCTAAGCTCCCCAGTCCTGCAGAGGGACAGAAAACATTAGATGGGGCTTTCAGCCACAATAAGAGGGCTGAGGAAATGGCTAAATCTTGATCAGATCCACCTGTAAAATCATAATGGTATTTCCATGGTTTGATAACACCACGCACTACAGCTCTCACTCACAATTTGGTGGAACTCTGAACTTTGTGAAACAGCTAACCATTACTGTCATGCCAACCATAAATGTTACTCTGACATAATTCATTGTATTCTTGGAATAAAATGCTCCAAATGATAATATGTTTGCTGGTTTTAAATGTCACCAAAATGTCCATAGCATCTTGAATAAGCATTTATATATCATTTTCATTCATTATAAAATAAAGGAAGCTTTCTTCATAATGATTTTGAGGTTAGAACCTGATCCAGCTAATATGATTGTAGATGCTATTTGTTGATTTTATAAAAAAATGAGGTGGATTTTGGCTCTGAAATTGCCAAAGATTTTTTGGCAATCTTAGTATGTAATGTCCAGAAAGCTAGCTTAAGCTTCCTGGATATAGTTGATGTTAAGCTGAAGATTCACTACACAGCTTAATACTTCTGTCCTATCCAGTTAAAAAACTCAGTCTGCTTGGAAAACCAGGATCTTTGTGGCTGGAGAGAATATATCTTCCAGGAAAAATGTAATGGTGGATAATATTAATCCAGCTACCTCCTGCTTGGGGGACAGAATAGTTAATTTTGAATTAAGCCTTTTTGTTTTCTCTGTAAGGTATTAGATAACATAAAAATTACATTATAAAACTGCGACAGTGCAGGGAATGCACTATGAATTTCCGAAGACCAAATAGCTGAGTGATTTCCTTTAATTCCCATAACTTTCAGAAAAGGTCATGGTTACTTGACACTACAGCTCAGTTGAAAGGAACAGTTCAAATGGGTCATCTGAGTAAGCATGTTAAGGGAAGAAAGTGCCCCGATCATTTATTTGAAACTTGCCAATACTATTTCTGCATATTTCTGTATAGTATTTCAATACATGGGCAGAATTAGCCATAACAATAATACACCACCATCTCTCTAAGCTTATAGCCAAACAATCCGAAAATGTGCAGTCAGTCTCAGTAACATGGGTCTCCTTCCAATTAAAGAAATGAAAACATGCAGACTTCAGAGTAATTAAGATCATGTCATTTTTAAACCCCCAATGTTTTCCAGAGACCTCTTGTTCTCTGGCACCCATCTTGCATTAGTTGTTTCTCAGGCTTGGTAATGTGCTCAGAGGTTTCTTACACAAACATCTAAGAACATTAAAAAGTTTCTGTGATGGAATTACAGAGGCCAAAAACGGTTTCTTCTGTTACTGAGTACGGACATGAGAAAACTCCAGAGGGAGAACACCAGGTGATGCAGAAGTCGGAGGAATCCTGAAGGCAGAGAATCTCTCTCCCATGACTTCATGGACTGTGCATCCCTGAGGGGAAGGCTTGCTAGATGCTTTTGCTTGCTGGATGCCTAAATGTCAGAAATTACTGCCATGATTTGCAAGATTACCTATCTTGTCTGCAGCTCCTATGTACTGAAGGAGCAATGTGCCAGCAGAGTGGAGCAAGACCATCAGAATTTGATACTGAGCCAATGCACTAGGGATGGGATGGTTGGTAATCCTGTGAAACCCGCCAGCTGCCAAGAATACCATGACCCAAACGTTAGATATTCCCAACTCCTTATCTGGTTTTCCATAGAGAGGATCATGTTGTGTGCTATACATTTGAATTTCAGCTTTCCCCACCTACATATTCAGTTATAAATTTCATATTTCTGTCAAATAGAGACAAGGAGAAAAATTAAATTAGACGAAAGAAGGATATATGGCATCTGAAGGGTAAATGCTTGAGGCAACTGAGTGAGTTAGCTTGTTTCTTTGATTTATTAAATAAATCAGCTGGTACTCCTAACCTAAACATTAATTTTACTATGCTTACTCTGTCTCATATTGAGGGGTTCGCTGATTATTCTGAAATACCTCCCCTAAATGTTCCTAAAGTTTAGAAAGACTACAGGGAAATAAATCAATGACAACATGCCAAAGTCCATCACAATGTGTTCTAATTCATTTGATACAAGTCAGCTCAGATCATGCAGTTGGAAAGTTGACATTGATTTAATTAACTGCAGTACACTGTATTGTTTTAAAAAGAGATATTCTTTCCATGTTCTACATGCACATTTGACTGCATACCCAAAGCAAGAAGTTACAATTGGAACATTAGAAAAGAATACAGCAAAATTGACTCACTGAATAAAAAGCTGCTTCCAGTTTAGTTTGATTCAAGACAGAAAGGTAGAGATGATCTCACTGAGAACTAACAGGATCAGACAGTAGCAGTGGTGAAGTGGTTGATTTTTGTTTCAAACTTTAAAAGCATAGAACAAAGCAGAATACGGGAGCTCTGAATCTAAACGCACAAAAATCAAGAGAAAAAAAAAAAAACAAACAGGTAATTCACTCATTAAATCAAAATCTAGGCAGAGAAGAAATAACATTAATTGTGTGCCCAGCTGGACTTGAAAAACCTGTGTTCTTCATTTATTTTAGCACTGTTCAGTTGATGCTCAGGTCTGAGCCCAGAGTGCTGTCGCCACCTTAGCTAGTTTCCTTAGCACTGGAAGAAGTCGGTGAGATAAGTAAACATAAAAGTGCAACCAAACCTCAGCTGTGAAAGCAAAAACCTCATCTCAGCCAGCAAAGAGCCCTGTGACCCTCTGGCTGGATGGTCTCCATCATTTCTGTGCTGTGAGTAGGTACTAATATGGACTCATAGAATCATAGAATGGTTTTGGTTGGAAAAGACCTTTAAGATCATCAAGTCCAACCATTAACTTAGCACTGACAAGTCCACCACTAAACCATGTCCCTAAGCACCACATCTACACGTCTTTTAAATACCTCCAGGGATGGTGACTCAACCACTTCCCTGGGCAGCCTGTTCCAAGGCTTGACAACCCTTTCAGTAAAGAAATTTTTCCTTATATCCAATCTAAACTTCCCCTGGCTCAACTTGAGGCCATTTCCTCTCGTCCTATCGCTTGTTGCTTGGGAGAAGAGACTGACACCCACCTCGCTACAACCTCCTTTCAGGTAGTTGTAGAGCGCAATAAGGTCTCCCCTCAGCCTCCTTTTCTCCGGACTAAACAGTCCCAGTTCCCTCAGCCGCTCCTCATAGGGCTTGTGCTCTAGACCCTTCGCCAGCTTTGTTGCCCTTCTCTGGACACGCTCCAGCACCTCAATGTCCTTCTTTGAGGCCCAAAACTGAACACAGGATTCGAGGTGTGGCCTCACCAGTGCCGAGTACAGGGGCACGATCACCTCCCTACTCCTGCTGGCCACACTATTTCTGATACAAGCCAGGGTGCTGTTGGCCTTCTTGGCCACCTGGGCACACTGCCAGCTCATATTCAGCCGGATGTCGACCAGCACCCCCAGGTCCTTTTCCTCTGGGCAGCTTTCCAGCCACTCTTCCCCAAGCGTGTAGTGTTGCATATGGGGGTTACTCAGAAAAATGTACTTCTAGAGCATCACCTGGGGCACACCAGGGCTCATTAGCTGCCTACGGCTGAACAGGGAAAGCTGCAGGAGATCCGTGATGTGCCTTTTTCCTCCCTCTTCTCATCTAATTCCTTCTGCCCTCTCCTAGGAGTAAGAGAAGAGAGCAGCAACGAAACCAGAGCTTGCACATGTTCACTGCTTTTTAAGCGGTGCATTCGTGCTAGAGGGCACAAGCAACCCGTAGCCAGGCTCCTGTAGAAGCATGTGCTCGATTGGAGTCTGAGATGGTGCATCCTCTATGTTCCCGCAAGCCTGCCTTTAGTCCTCGGTGTCACGGCCAGCTGCTGCATGCTCTGGAAGTACATATGGGGTGGCAACCTCTTCCCTCCATGTGGAGGACTTTGGTGGTAACCTAACAATACTGCAGTCAGCGTAATGTGACACTGATGTACAGCAATGAGACAGACTGACTGCCAACCACAGTGCACACACACCGTGGCTCATGCCCACCGTGGCTCATGCCCACAGAGCATATGCAAATGGTTTGACATGAACCTGCAGGGGCAGAAATAAACTTGTGCTTTAATCCACAAGTATAAAAAAAGACAATGACATTTCTGCAACAGAACCCACTGGGTTGACCCTGCTGGTCAAAACAAAATGAATGGATTCAAACCATGATTCAAACCAACCACTATGGCTGATTCAAACCAACAATATATGTTGAAAATTAGATTCTCTCCCAAATATTCACTGGTTCTAGTTATACATTCTTTAGTCCTGTGAGAATCTGAGGGATATTTCGCTGTGGGATCCCCTTTTTGTTTGAGAATGTAAGTAAGTGAGCTAGCCTCAGGCTCAGATTTTTTTAACACCTGCAAAAGGATATTTCCTTTTTCTGTTCCCTCTCTAAAACACAAATCAGGAATAGTTATTTCCAGTGTCCCTGGGGCTCGCTCACTCACAATTAGGGAGAATGAAGAGACATAAGAAGCAGATTTAGAGTATTTAGTCTTTTCCACCAAGACTGTCCTGAAATCAAAGAATTCAAAACCAAAAAGAAAATTGTGGCATGGCTTAAAGTACCTTTCGCCCATCTATTTTTTCTAAATATTTTTGGTTTTATTAGTATTTGCTTGATTTCCTCTTGTAAGGTTTTGTAATTTTAAAACATAGGAAGTATCCAAAACAACATGTACAGCAGAAGAAAAAGAAATTCATACCAAATCTAACACACACCCCCCCAAAAAAACAAGGAAACAACTGCTTTTCTACTGGGGAAAAAAAAAAGAAAATGTACAAAGAAACAAAAAATTTGAGACTAATATTTTTCAGTCACCTTCCTCCTTTTAGTTGCATACATACATCACACACACATCACGCACACACACATACAGAGTGTAAGCCCGTATCTATTGGAAATATTTATCAGGACAAATTGGATTTTTTAAGTCAACATTAACACAGTTCAACATTAATGAGGTGGGAAACAAAGTAAACATGAGAAATGCATAAAATCATGAACTTGATTTTGAACTCAAACATATAACTTCAAGCCCAGTCTCTTTAAATTGATAGAGATTTATTCCAGATTTATACCATTTTAATGGATCTTTAAGGACTGATGATTACTGCAGCTAATTACTCAGATTGGAACAATCAGGATGCACTAAATTCAGCAGCATGAAGCAGTTCAGTCTTGGCTTGGCTAGAGATTGGGCTCAAGAGTGGAGGTAACATAAACAAAGACCATTCAGACTTAAATTATTTTGCTGTGTAACTTTCTCCTTGTTCTCACTGAAGAGGAGCCATTTTAAGCAAATGAGGAGGAATGAGTGCCTGAATGAATTTTTGGGAGGCATAACAGATACATGCAACAAAATGGAGTTTTGTCGAAAGAATTACTTTATTGTCAGATTGGAACTGCTTTTATTGCCTCTATAGAAAGCCTCAGGGTTGTTTTAAGCCAGTATGTAACAGTTGATACCTTGTAAAAGTTTACAGACTGCCAGAACGACAGACAGATTTCACAGCAGTTAAATTTCAAAAGCTGTAAAAACAATATGTTTGAGAAATACATTTAAGCCTACCTATCAGCTTTGAGATAAAAAAGGAATAACTGAACATGTACAGTCCATGCTGCCTATATGTACAACATTTGACAAAGTATTTTTCTGAGATGGTAATGCTTTGGAAGAAAAGGAGCTGATGAGACCAAATGGATGAGACTTACTTCTTTGTTCTAGAGGTGCAAACACTTCAGACAGCAAAATAGCATTGCAAGCCAAACTGTAACACTCTGGTGCTTTGCAGGCCTGTAAAATAAAATAGACAACAACTCCTGACACTACATGGGATGCTATAGAAGCAGACAAATCATCATGGAGCATGAACTGCTCTGTTCCCTGCCTCTGGGTAGAGGACCCTGTTCAAGACTTCTCTTTTGGGTCCTTATCCAGCTGGTAGATAGGGCTTCAGAAACAGCAGTGACAATATCCAATTTTTTTAGGAGTTGGGAGGCCATTAGGGATTTTTAGTGGAGACATTTTAGAGAGAGTTTATGGGGCCAGGTTTGTACTTCTGAGATTAATGTGAGCTCAGTTACTGACTTCGATGGCAGATCAGGCTGCTAGAGGAGCTGGGAAACAGCCCTGATCCCCCCAAATTGCAAGGATTTGGTAGTGTTTGATTTCTGATACAGAAGGAAAATGGGATTTCAAAAAAATTAACTGAAAAGGTCTATTTCCTTAAAAACATGATTTCAGGGCACGCAGTTTTTCTCCGCAATTTGGAGTTTTGCTCCTATAGCTCAAGCAAGCAACCTGACTGTAAGAAAGCTTGAAATTCTGGTATGGGTTAACTCTTTATTCCTTTCTAACTTATTCTGAGCAAGAAACATCCCCAACCAAAACCAGTATTTTAACTTAATTTCTCAAAAATATTTCAGACTTAATGAAAGATTTTTTCAATGTAAATAAAAGGAGCATTTGAACCTTTTTGTCTATCTTCAGTCTTCTAGTGAAATATTACTTTTTTTACCACACAGAATTTAATATCCAAAGCCCAACTGAAGGCTTGCACAATCTCTGTGTATAGCAGAAAACACAAAACACAAAAGCATGGTACAAGAGACTTAATCAGAATTTTTTTTCTCCTACATTCCCTAAACAAAATGTTTTCTCCCATTGCTCACTTTTCTGTGAATCTAAAGGCTTGTGAGAGGAATTTAAGAAATCACAGGGAACTGTTACATGACAAGCCAAGTATTGGAAGGTGTTAGGTCTGAACAGTTTCCAAGTAATTCAAGTCTTTACAAGAAAATAGTCTAATGTTTTTGCCAATGAAAGAGTCTGCCATGACTGCATCGTGTTTCAAAAAAACCCAGGCTCCTACTTAGATATTAATCTTCTCGTATTCAAATACAGGGCAGCATACAGGATCACCAAACATATTGTTTAGGAATTCCTAATAATTAGTATATTCAAAGTGATCTGAATCAGTTGCAAACTGAAAGGTTAAATTTGTATTGCTATTTATTATTAATATTCGCAATCATAGCCAATGACAAGCTTCTGCTAACTCTTTGAGTAAGGGGAAGGAACAGCATTGTTATCTTCTCTGATCTCTTCTTTCTTTGGTAAAGGTAGATGTGCATGTTACAAGAGGTAAGCGACGCTCCTCCAAGTGCACAGAGAGGAGGCAGCAGCGGGGTAGCAGCAGGAGAACTGCCCTCACCCAGGGGCAGGGGCAGGGGCAGGGGGAGTCACTGCCCTGCTGTCGGGATTGACACCCGGAGTGCTCGGGGGGATGGTTAATCCCAGGGCAGATGAAGAATAAAGGGGCCCTGAGCCATGACTACCTTGCATTCAAGTATTTGCTGATCAAGGAGCACTTGCATCCTCCCACTAACCCCCTGCGCCAAGAGCACATCACACAGCTCGTCTCTTCCCCTGTGGCCACTCTTTCCCCTGTTGGCCACTCGTTCCTTAGGAAAGTTCTCTGACAAACCGCTGCCTTTGTTGGCACAGATTAACCTATAGAAAGGGGACTGAAATGTATCTTTTAACATGGAATCTGAGACTGTCTTTGGTAATTCTGAATCCTCCTACATTGTGGGAAAGTTCAAAGAGCAGCTCTGATCACTATGACATCGAATTTCTAAGAAACCTATAACAGAATTAAGGGAAATAAATATGAATTATGGTATTTAAAGAAAAAGAACTAGAGGAAAATGTCTGGAGGGCTTTTTTAGAGCGTTTGGAAAAAGGTGATCTGAGAAGAGGATGATAAAGGAAGCAGCCAAATTTGTAACTAGGGACAGAGGTTAAAAGTTTCTTTTTAAAACACTTTCAAATTTCAGCTACAGCTTATAAGAGATTTAAGAATTGGAGTGAAATCATTGAGCTCCAGCTGACTTCATTAGAGCTGCTCATGTGAGGAAAGTGAGCAGGATTTGGCCATAAAACAGAAAGCCCTTTGGCCTTGTTTTCATTGCCAAGTATTTTCTAATTGATACTGCATGTAAACTCTGCCCTCTGCTAATACACTAAATAATCAATGCTATCCAAGCCCACGGCTCATTTTCTGCCTAAGACGTGATTTTGTTTGTATCACTGCCACAGGGATGATGAGGGAGAGGGAGGGGGTTGTGCCATTGGACTGCTCTTTCCTCATGCGGCGCCACGTTTGTGTTATTCCATGCTCGCTAATGGAGAGGTCGTAGCCCTCTTAGCTGTAGTCCCCTGGTAAATCCCCACCCAGATGTAATCTCCTGCACCTTGAAGAAGATGGGATTCCTCTGCTTTCTCCAAACACTGCATTATGTCCCTGCAACTACCAGCCAGCTTTAAAGACAGACTGATTATCCAAATCCTTACAGATTACGTGTGACCTTTGGAAAGCTACCTAATTAGGGAGAATGTACTCCAGGGCTTGGAAACCCACAACGTCCTGAAGAGAAATGGGGAATACTCCGGGCATCTCAACTAATTTTGGCAAATTGTAGTATAAACTCCAAGACAGGATTGTGATTTACTGGGTATTTTGCTCAACTTTTTTGATTAATACTGTTGTTTTGCAGCATTAAAAGCTTACTAAGGAAACGTTCAACTTCACTGCATAATGAAAGAGTATTTTCAGTATTAAAAACCCGTGACTTAAGGCTAGTCTCTAAAGTCAAATTCTGTCTCCCAACAGTTGCCTATTCTCTGATGGTATTCCTATATGTTATGAGACCAGATGTATGAAAGAAAGGTACCCTAATATTACACTCACATCTTGGAAGCTGTCCATACCATCTCTCAGTTGCACAATTCTTGGGGGTAGTCCTTGAAGCTGACTCTATATTGATCTTTTTGTGTCCAGGAAATAGTGAAACTACTGAAGAAACTTATAGTAGCAGGTACTGATGATATCTAACGACTCATGAAAACAGAAGATCTTTCTGTTAAGATTTTCCTCACTTCTCTTATTGACTGATTTTGTAATATTTACATTGGTTTCATAGGTGGATTCAAAATTTAAGGCATTATAATATCGGAAAGAGTTACTCTTAAATCTAACACAATCTCCTATCAAACAAAAACAGTAGGACTCTTAAAACATCTTTGAATTAATTTTTATTTGAAGTGAGGAAGATCTTAAAACACCCCAAATCATACAATGTCAGTGAAAAAAGCCCAGATACTGAGAATGTTGATGCATTTTTCCTATAAGTCATACTTGTGGCCAAAAATACGCACCTTATTTCTTATTTAATTGTGACTTTCAGCCATTACAGTTTCACTATGTTTTTTCTGGTTACATTCAAAACAGTATTTACCCCCACCTTGTGTTGCTCTTTGATAAGTGAAACAGACTGAGCGCTTTGAGTGCCGCACAGTAACATCAGCTCATTTGTTTTCTAATCATTCTTCTATGAACAGTCTTCAGTGATAAACAGCCTGTACAGACCACACACTCCAACCCAGACGGCTCCCTGCAAGGTAGTCACACTAAGCTCTCTTTATAGTCAGTGGGGAGAAAGAGCCTCTTTTCATGTGCGATTCACTGGGTACTTTGTACATTTGAGATGAGATGAATAATACTCTAGAAGTGCCTATTTGTAGATAACCACATCATTTCAATGAATTCCAGTATTCCAGAAGTGGTAGCATTAGTAAAAACTACATATGCAAAGTTCTTTATCCTACTTAATTTCCTCAACTTATGTACTCAGCAGTTGTGTTTGCCTATTTGTCCAGAGTGTTCCCAGAAGACTTCACGTTCTGCTGTTCAGCCTCCATAAACCAGTCATGATGCAATTGCCCACCCATGTATATATGCTATATCTCTCACTGTAATATATGCATCTTTACTACACATACACATATGGATAAAATGTATAGTATATTTAACATGGTTTGCAGAATTTAATATATTTGACATATTTTTTGCTTGTCTCAGAGAACTAAGTGAGTCAAGTAGTACCATCCCAATGACTTTCATTTCACTGTTACTGTTCCCCAGGCGTTTGTGTTATCTATACAATCCCTCTGGTAATTTTAGGTTTTGCTGCGAGTCACTGATAAAAACAGTCAACAGCCAGGCTTGGGAAAATATTCCCATTAGAAATTGAACAGGGATTCCACACCTAGTGTTAAACTGGAATCTCTCTGATAGCGTGCGCTGCGATCAGGTGGATGATCTGCTCAGCCTGGTGGCAGAGCTGAAGGAGGAGGTGGAGAGGTTAAGGAGTATCAGGGAGTGTGAGAGGGAGATAGATTGGTGGAGCCGCACCCTACCATCCCTGAGACAAGCACAGCAGATGGAGGCTCCACAGGAGGCGGAGGATCC
>NW_009187234.1:0-2943 GCF_000690835.1 Fulmarus glacialis
CTCGTGACCGGCCACCAACTGGGATTACTGAGGTGGTGATGGTCATGCAGGAAAGTTCTTCTTTCTAGAAATTATCTGTGTGACACCAGCCTTTACTCCTCTCTCATGCAGGGAAAAGCCATGAAGTATTGCCCTTGTGGGCAATGGTAAATTACCTCACCTGTAAAGAACATGTATTTTTTTTCCTGCAATTTGCCGGTTATCACTTGGTTTATAGCTTGAACTTCTTCAGGAGATTCCCTTTCTAAATAGTGAGTTTTAATTAACCTCACTTACTTCTGACACTGTATTAAAGGATCCTGAAGACTCTTTGTACCCTGCTGTAATACATATCTAAATTACTAACAAGAAAACTGTATTGTGAATTGTGGTGATGCAGCTAAATGACTTTGTTCGTCAGAGCACATCTAAGTACAAACAAAAAATGCCCTGGGTTCCTGCTGGGGATTTCATCAATGGGACTGGGACCCCTGTACCCTCCCTCCCTTTCCAACCACTCAGCAGTGGATTTCTGCTGATTCCTTAAAGCCAGGCTTCCTTCCAAGAGAGGAAGCTGTGGCAAGAACTTTCTTCAGTAATGAGACCTGCAGGGAGAGGATTTTTTTTGTGCTGTTTAAACACAGGTTGCCCATAACTACTAACCATCAAATTAAGTGGCACCTATGTTGGAGTCAGCGGGAAAAAAAAAACAGTTTCATACCCACTGGCCACAGCTTTTATATTCTGCTTCTCTCAGGGGCCACAAAGTTCCCTCCCGTCAATGGGAGAAAGATAAAGAAAAGCCATAAATCGACCGTTCACATTCTCGTGGTCTGCCACCTCGGTACAGAGCAAATGTACAGAGAAGCACAGAAAAGCAGATGCACGCAGCACCTAGAGGGCTGACTCTGCATTTCTGAAAGTCTTGCGCTGAAATATGTTTCTCTGCTGGGCTGTTGCTTCTTCTACTGCCATCTGAGTGGCAGCTCAGGAGCGTTAGGTTGGAGGGGATCACTTGGGTCATGATCTCCAGTCACCTGGGGCATCAGGTACCGTGTCATACAAGCCCCGTTTTTTAAACGTTTTGCATTTCAAGTATTCAAGATTTTGGTTCTGCTGGGAGCTTATTCCAACATTTTTCCCCTCTGATAGCCAGGAATCATCCTTTAATTTCCAGCCAAACTTTAATTCTGGCCTACTTAGACCTTTTTCTTCTGCCAGTATTGACTTTTCCATCAAGTAGCTCATCTCCCTCTATGTTCAGTGCTCCTGGTGTTCTTATATGTGATAAACATAGATCTCATTTCAGTGACCTAAGCAAAGTCAGATATTTTTTTTTTTCTTCTTCAGGAGTTGAGCTTTTCATCTCCTGAAAGACCTTGATTTCCATTTTGCATGTCCTCAAGCCTATATTATTTTTTTCTTATTCTTGGGTGATGAGACATACACATAGCATTTCTTGTATGTATTCACCAAGAACAGGACCTTGTACCACAGCTCTGAGAACTATTTCCACTAAAGAAACCTCTCCTAATACATCCTCGTCCTTGCTGGGCCACTGTAATTGGGATCCTGCATGCAGTTTGAATTGCTGTCACTGTATGGCTTGGCTATGAAAATGCAGCTGATAGGACTGGACTAGGGTCCTCCTGGAAGCAACACTTCGGAGTAAGTAAACCAGCATTTGGAAACTGGTCTGTCTCTAGTTTTTAACCATCTAATCAAAGACAAATTTCTCCTTGTCTGCTACCTGTAAAAGCACAGCCAGAGATGGGGAATGGACCAAAGTTTTAGAAATCAGAGAGGGACCAGACCCACAGAGTTATTTTAATTTCTACTGAAGTAAATGGGAGTTAGGCATTTAAATGACTTTGTAATTCTGGATCTTGATCTCTACACTTCGAGAGATTATTTTAAAAGACATTTGCTCACATTTTTGAAAGCTCTTTTGAAAGTCTATCAAGTTGAGCACTGCCACAAGAAAGATCCTTCAAATCATTAGCCGCTGTTTTGAAATATTAGTCCTCTTTAGAATGGCCATGCTGACACTACTCACCGGGTAACTTTGGTGTGAGAAAGAAATCAAAATATCTACTTAAGGTAAGAGTAAGTGTTTAAATGAGTTTGAGGAGGAAAAGTTATGTAAAAGTGTGCATCATTTTGATATAAAAAATTAACCACAGTGTATGGAGCCCTTGAATTCCACTAAGAACTCAATAATTTTGAGATCCCTTAGAATTCAGAGACAGGATGTAAGACATTAAAAGTACTGCTTTGCAATGAAGTATTGCAGGAGATTTGATGACACTGGCTCAGTCTTTTTCATAGTTAATGAGCAATAATCAATGTCACCATTTTCAGTGGCGAGGTGCTCTCTGCTCTCTCTTTACTTGACATCCGCAGACAGACTATTTCCTCCACGCTTTATTGTTTTACATATTTACAAAAAAATTAGGCTCCATCTGCAGCTTGTGAGGCTGTGAAAAGCAAACAATTCCCCTCAGATTGAGAGCAATAATAGGTTGTTCTCCATGCAAATTGGGCAAAGCAAATGCTGGGTAATTGGCTAAAAATGAGACTCTGATGATCTCTGTTCCAAACTGTCATTTAAGACAAACAAATGTATTTGCATGTGAGGAATGCTGCCAGTGTACAGCTGGAGGAGTCTTAATAGTTGGGCTATCACATATTGATTCAGGCTAGACACCACCATGCAGATGTGGGGTGGCTGGCATGTTTGCAATCAAATTGAATTTGCTCCATACTTGTAGGGGAATCGGGGAATAATGGGACGACACAGCCCTCGGGCAGCCCTTGAGGACCAGAAAGCTTTTGTGCTTACAGATACCTTCAGCAGAAATGCAATGGCTACCCTTGGTGAGACTAAAGGTACATCTAGCGATATAACCTGTCTCTGATGACAGTCAGAGCAAACACTTAGGAAGGTTCTAGGGTGGTATTTCC
>NW_009187234.1:2955-14270 GCF_000690835.1 Fulmarus glacialis
CTGTTTTAGAGACTTTCTTTGCTGTTGAGGGAGACGTGCTCCAGCCAGAGTGATCAAAACCATGTGCTGAGGCCAAGGTGATAAACCTGCTAAGTAGTAATGTTCACATTTTCTGTCTTTTTTTTGATGTGTTCACATAGTTTTTTTGGATTAGATCTTGGTTGCAGATTACAGGCAAGGAGACCTTACATCTACCCTCAATGTATCTTGTAGGTACACCCTGAAAATAATACAATCCTCTTTCTGGTTCCCTGCCTGCTGTTTGATCACAAACAGGGATGCAAAAGGCTATCATTGCAGAGCACTTTGGAGAGGTGGAGGTGTTGCTACCCCCAAACACAAGGAAAAACCTCAGATGGAGCCCTAAGAGGCTGATCTTCAGCAGAAACCCTTGCCACCTTCTGACCTGAAAAAACATCAGGTGAGCGACTGGTAGAGACAGAGACCAAATGAGTTTGACAATCCAATGTACTAAAGCACCCACTCTCCATTGCAATTCAAACCTTCCCAGTTCCTTCTAATGAAGGCAGGTCCAAAAAGAGAGCCATTTGAGGACAAAGCCTAGCGACAAGCAAATGAGCATCAGATGCGAACAAAGCCCACTCAGGAATGTATATCCTGACAATCTTTGGGGAGATGGTGCTATAAGCACGGTGGGACATTTATCATGCCATGGGTACGCAGACAGACCCAATCTTAATTGGATCTAGGCTGACTAACCCTCTGGCAGCTCCTTTGAAACAATAGAGTAAGAACTTGGGAACGTGCACTGAATGTGCTGCTTTGTTATCAGCAGGCAGCTGTTCAGCTGTGATTCATAAATCCTCATCAGATGAGGAGGAGTCACAGCATGGACTAGTTTGGTCAGTTCAGTTCTAAAACACCTGCTTGTGGTCAGGGACCGGCCAAGTTGCAATCACAGAAGTGTAGCACTGCAGGTAGGGTTAGATGTTGTAGTACAAAGGGTCTGTTCTTCAAAGGTACGTAACTTTATTGTTTTCATCCTACTATGGATTGCCTAGAAAGACTGCTTAAGCAGAATGAAAGCTTTCAGTTAATGCATTAGTTCTTCTTCTGCCAGAGACCCAGGTTCAATTATTAAAACTCTGCATGATCTTATCCAAACAGACAAAGTACCATGGGTTTACGTGGCACAAGCAAGGCTAAAATATCCAAGGAAACTTTGTTGGTAGAGCAGTGCAAAGGCAAGAGATTTCTCTTAGTCCCAGGACTGGAAAGTAAAGGGTGTTTCAAATTAATAGCACGGAATAAAGCTCCACTTCCCTAAGCCGTACGGTGAAGATGATATCACCAAAGAGTTCATGGAGATGCATTGTACAGAAGCATGTAAATGACAACAAATACCTAGCAGACTCTTTGATTCTCTGTTCTAATAGATAGCTTTTTTTATTCACATCTTCCCATACCTGTCTGCCATTTTACCTTTCACAATCCCTTCTTCCAGTGCTGTTTACTGACAGCACTGACCTTTTGTAGCAACTCAAACACACAAGGGTGGTCCTTACAACATGCAAAAATACAAGCAGGGTTAGATGTAAGTGTAGGGATTGATCCTTGAAACACAGACATGTTCTGTGTTTTGCATAATCATATGCAGTAAAAAGGTGAAGATAATATGGAATAAATAAACAAGTGAACAAGCAGTTAAATAAAATGAAGTATGCATGTGCATGTGTATATATGAGTGTACACAAAGATTCAATAAATGAATAACAAGCATTCACAAAAATAAATATTTAAGCAAAAGAAAATAAAAAATGCAAAGAGCAGTGTGACAGGCCTGCAGGTTTCCCTGGAGATTCTGATGACGTTCTCTAGTCTCTTCTGTAGGCTTATTTTAGTGATTTACTCCTAGGAAAGAGGACTGTAAGAGGATGAGGGGCATGTCCAAATGTGGATGCTAAATGAAGTCTGACTATGCCAGTACAAACAAGAAGTGTGTCAGAAAATCATTTCACACTGACCACTTCCCCAAACCAACTCCAGAGTTTTGAGCCTGGGCAGGCAATACAGGGGTAATAACGGCAGATTTCTGGTCTTAAAAGTTCAGCAATTGTATTGGCAGTTTCTGTTCCTCTATATTCCCCCTAATTCTGACACCTCTATTCCACAACAAAGCTATACAACTCATGTTATAGGAGTATCTACACTTTCATCTCTCCATCCAACATGCAAAAAATTAAAAAAAAAAAAAAAGAAAAAGACGTAATTGTGTTTTGTATAATCACACTTAATGTAACTAATCAAATAAATGGACCACTCACATTGACCTCTCCTTTTGTTCCCATTTAGCTAACACCTGTAAATCCCTCAGCCTTTTATTCTTTAAAGACACAAGCAGTAATGAAACATTATGTCCAGAGAGAATATTCTGTCTCAACGTTTAGGCTGTTGGAAGGTCTCCAGGGCAAGAGATGTCTCTTGGTTTTTAGGGTACCCAAAGCAATGACATCTCTGTGGTAATTGATGATCCTCGGCACCGTAGGGTGCACAGAAGTAATAATGGAGGACAATAGCATTATGCATATGGAAAGAGTTATAAGGAAAATCTTGAAGATGTGGGAACTATTCATTGCTAGGGCTGATTGTCAAAGCTTCAGAGAAGCTTTGCCCAAAACAGCAGCAGAAGCTTTTCAGAGGAGATATTAAAGCTTTGTCTGAGTCTACTCCCAAATCCAGACCTGGACCCAAATCCAAACCATAATCATTTAAATGAGTTCTATGAGACCCAGGACTTGAGGTCTTTAAATTGGAGCTATTGGATATACTGCATATGATCCCTTTCAGGACTCAAGATCTTGTCCATGCAACAGACACCTTAGGATCAACTTAGGATTAACCTTAGGATCAACAAATGTATTGCAGTCTGTTCCATCAGCAGTCATTGCTGATTTAGCCTCAGCTACAACCTGGCCCTAAAGAGTGTGGTCATGGCTTGCAGCAGGCTTAGGCTTTCAAATTCAGCCCTCACTGTGAACAAATAATTTGGCATTTCTCATTACTGGGTGGCAAGAGAAAGAGTTAACACATCATAGAAACGTCCCTATGCCCCACTGAAAGCTATTGACTACAACAAGCCTGGAAACTGAAAGGATATTCCTGAAGGTCTCAGCCATTCCCCTGATCCAAGAGCCTGTCTAAAACGTATGTTATCACCAAAGACAAAGCTACCCTGAGAGAATCATGGAGATGTTGGACAAACTCCTTTGGCTGCAGTCTGCTGCCTTCTGAAAAGCCTGATGGAAACGTTTGTGGGGAAATGAGGCCATGGAGAAACACTTGTTTTCCAGGCAATCAGACACCAGGAAAAACATCAGCATAAAGCTATTTGTTACGCCTGGTTAAAATGAGAAGTAAGTCACAACAGTGGGACACTGTCAGACAAGAGGCCAAAGAATAGCACAAGAATTGTGTACTTCTTATACCAAGAAAACAAGCTGAAGCCAACCTCTTGGTGTCTTTAAATCACGGTGTTCCCATGCAGAGGCAAGGATTAACTGCACTTCTTATACCAAGAAAACAAGCTGAACCCAACCTCTTGGTGTGTTTAAATCACAGTGTTCCCATGCAGAGGCAAGGATTAACTGTTCCCTTGAAGATCTTCAGTACAGCAATCACGTAATCCCTCCACCGCCCCATACTAAAGATCTTTCCTCTTCTACAGCTAAGGGTCAAAAGTTTAGTGAAATTAACTTGCCAGAATATTGTTCTTTTATTTATGGGAGAAGCTGTAGTACTTAAGCTGCAGCTGGAGCACATAGCTGCAGTCACGTCTAACAGGGCTGTACCCCTCTTCTCCTCTGTTGCGCTGTCTGCAAGAGTGGAGAGGAAATGCAGGGAGGGCATGTAGAGCCCCTGTCCTGGATATTGCAGTGTTACAGTCATAAATCAAGCCTATTCTTGAAGCTAGATCTGTCATTCACATTATAAACATTGAAGTCAATGCGATAGGCACAAAACCTGGAGCTCTTTAAATGAGGAATTGCTGAGCAAGTTAAGCCCATTTGTATCAGAAATAGTGCGGCCAGCAGGAGGAGGGAGGTGACTGTGCCCCTTACTCGGCACTGGTGAGGCCGCACCTCGAATCCTGTGTTCAGTTTTGGGCCCCTCACGACAAGAAGGACATTGAGGGGCTGGAGCGTGTCCAGAGAAGGGCAACGAAGCTGGTGAAGGGCCTGGAGCACAAGTCTGATGAGGAGCGGCTGAGGGAACTGGGACTGTTTAGTCTGGAGAAGAGGAGGCTGAGGGGAGACCTCATTGTGCTCTACAACTCCCTGAAAGGAGGTTGTAGCGAGGTGGGGGTTGGTCTCTTCTCCCAAGTAACAAGTGATAGGATGAGAGGAAACGGCCTCAAGTTGCACCAAGGGAGGTTTAGGTTGGATATTAGGAAGAATTTCTTCACTGAAAGGGTTGTCAAGTCTTGGAACAGGCTGCCCAGGGAAGTGGTTGAGTGACCATCTGTGGAGGTCTTTAAAAGATGTGTAGATGTGGTGCTTAGGGACATGGTTTAGTGGTGGACTTGGTAGTGTTTGGTTAACGGTTGGACTGGGTGGTCTTAAAGGTCTTTTCCAATCTAAGTGGTTCTATGATTCTATGATTCATCGCAGCAGCCCATATTCATGCATAACCGAGCAGATCCAGGAGCAGAGGATTCAGGATCGCAAATATTCCCATGATTGCAGAGACTTTCTTCAACAAATTTATTTAATGATGTCTACAGAGGTGAGCGTTCGTGGGTACTGCAATGACCAGCTCTGGCACATCAATGCCCAAAATCTGCACTGTATATGTAGGTGGAAGAGAACGTCTTAAGAAACAAGTTCTCCAGAAAGCACCTTTGGCTTCTAAATGTGTCACAACAATGTTGCCTGGCTTCTACTTTGCCTGATCTTCCTACAGATCCTACACTTGCTGAGGCAGTCAAAATGCTGAAGGAAGGCAGGGGAAGTGTTATGTTTCCTTTTACTTTTGTGACAAAGAATTACAGAGTTGGGGTGCACCTTTGCAATGTTGGTCTACGGTCTTTCATCAGACCTGCCAATTTCAACTTTGAGCTATCATAGGCAAAATGAGCACTGTTGCTGAAGACTTTTTAAAACTAAAGGACAAAATGTCTGTCTGGTTCGGAATAAGAGGGAAAAATGAATGATTTAAGGCTCATATTGTGAGGCTTTTTGGAGGTGGACAAAAATATCTGTAGATGCAGAGTATCTTCTGTTAGGATGGGTGTGGATAGACTAACTTTCTTTATGAACATCAGCTTATTGAACCAGGCTGTGAACTGTGAGACCTACAGCAACAACATCTCAAGAATCGCAACATTGCTGCGTAGTTGTAGGGATAACGTATATTATCCTTGCCTGTGTAATGGGATTTAATATGTTAAGGAATCTGTCATGTCTTAAATTCCATGTAAAAGCTAAAAGGGTACCAAAGACTATGAGGGATTTTGTGGAGCAGCTGGTAGATCTGCTTTGTAGGGATAAACATAAAGTACCTGCGTACTTGTTTTTAAAAATTTATAGACCTTTTAGTTCAAAGGAAGACCCAGAGAAGTGGAGGCCCTTCTTTTCTTTCTTGAAGAATAATTTTCAGTGCTTTCTGCAGACGGTCAGATTCTGCATTTACCAGCTTGCCTTGGGGTTTTGCACCAGTGTGGGATCCCCCCAGGCAGAGTTACCGGAGGGCATGGTCATCATTTCAATAGTGAATGGGGTTTCTGATCAAAAGCCCTCCTCTAAATGTCTCTCTTAGTGGTAACAGGGTACACTGAAGGAGGTGGTATATGGCTTGAGGACTCATGAACAGTGTTGGGGATTTGAATGAAGTAGCTCAACTGAAGGAGGACATCACCCTGCTGCATCTTGTCTTATAGGTTAGCACAGACCAAATCCACAGAGGTGTTTTATTGGGCAGGATGCTTTCTAAACCAGAACTTCTCAAATTGATCCCAGTTTTGAGTTTCTAACAAAATTGTCCTCTCCACTTTCATGGCTGCCTCAGAGCTTATTTCAGGCTTTTTTCCTTAAGACGCGCTACTGTTCAGAAATGCTGTCTCTTCTTTTAGCTCTATGAGGGCCATCAATTTAGAGGCCAATTGAAGCCCTGAGATTCCCCCTGCTTTTAACAGCTTCTCATGCAAATGCTACAGTCCTGCAGGTAAAAAGGCAACTGAAAGCTTTCTCTTCTCACCTTGTTTCAGCAGCTAGCAAAATAATGGAGGGACATGGGAACAGAAATCCATAAATACTAGGAATTAGAGCCAAGCATTGTCGCATCAAAGGCCATTGCTTTTAATTCACCAGTTCCCAGAGGATTATTCCAACTGCTTCTTGTATGACCCAGCTTCTCTTTGTGCAAATGACTCAGCCCAAGAGGACATTTTAGATGACATTTATTATTTACATTTTTATATCCCTTTGGAGATTCCTTCCCTTTCCACTGTGCCCCTACATCTTTCTTTTAATTTCTGTCCCAGCTTCCTCACTGTGCTGTATCATCATGACTGTGAGAGTCAGAGCTAAGGAATATACCCAAGAGCAGCGTTTTGAGTACTGCAGGAGAAAAAATTTTAATGGAATAGCTCATCTGTTGAAATTTTAGCTATACCTGGGTGTGCTAAAGTCTGCTCTGTGTTTATCAGTGAAGCAGCTTGTATTTTCATGTAGAATTTCTTCCCAAAGGGCTTTGTAGCAAAGATGATTTAGCAGGCAGCACTCTTCCCTTATTCAGTCACAATGAAGTAACGTTTTGCTGGACATAGTGTTTTCATGATAACATAAGACCACGCTATTCCTAGCATGCAGCCACAGTTTGCCTTTTTTGTCATGCATCTTCACAATTCCTTTTGCTTTCCCGCAGGTAGGGATAGCAGTGTTAATTTTAGCTCAGAGGTGGCTGTTGCGAGGGGTAAGAGCATGCAAATGAGGAAGAGCATAGAGTTATCTAAGAGTAACTTGCAATTACAACTGAGTGCAAAATGGTTTTCCCACGCTATGAAGCACGTTAATAGCCTATCTCCAAATCTTCCTGTCCTTTCCAGGAGTAACCCATGCATGTCAATGTTCCTGAGTGAGAAAAAAAGAACTCCTTTTCCTTGCCTGAGGAGTGGAGAAGTCACTAGAGAGGTGGAAGAAGCAGCCTGAAGTCTTTGCCTGACCCAAAAGAGGGGTTTTGGTCAAGGTAAACAGCCTTCCCTGGGTCATTCTGGAGGACCAAGTTGACCTTTCTTCCTTTCTTTTCTTATTTCCTGTTACATAATGATGCCATCTCTCCTACAGAGCACACCTGGCCGTCCAAAGAGGCATTCAGGCTCTTACATCTTCCATGTGAATCTTCCTTAATACTCCTGAAGAGCAGCTGTTGAGATACCTTAGCTCATACTAGCAAAGGTGAGTTTAACCTTTGCTGAAGTAACCTACATACAGATCCCACTCTCACTGATGGATGAGGAAACTCCAAATATTTCATATTTTAATAGCAAGTTCTCAGGAAATTATTCATTTAAGTATGTCCTTCATCCACTAAGGAACAGGAGATATTCTTTATAAAGTAGTCCACTTTTCATGTGTTGAGTCTGAACTGACCATTTGTTCCACAATCACTCTCATTTTTGGGAATGCTGTATATCTAGGTATGATATGTAAAGACTAGACATTTTTAACGATAATTTGCACATCTGCAGCACCTTCTAGCCAAAGAAAATAAGACGCTTTGCTAACCTACGCTCCTAGTTAGTTCTTTTTACCCATCCCTTAGTGGCAGATGTGAAGATATTCAGGGACAGGTTGTCACTCATGCACTTTGTTACTCCTGCGGTGCATGTTGGGACAGCAAGAGAGAAAAGTTTCCATTTCCAGTTGCAAAAGAAAAGGGAAAAGAAAGAGGTGGAGAATTCATGGCAGATAGCTTTGGCATTTCACCCCAGATCATTCCAGAGGGGTTTTCCAGAGCCAAGAACAGACTCCAGTGGGGAAAGCCTGACTCCTTGACATCAGTAGGGGTTGTGCTACTGATTTTCATCTGCGTTTGCACAGACTAGTTCAGGTTGTAAAACCACTCTTCTTCCCACCCAAATGAGTCCCCTGTCTTTGCAATTCCAAAACCTGAGCTCAGCTGTGCATCTCCGCTCCCTGCTAAGATCAGGGCAGGACTGGCACGGAGGCTACAGAAGGTGCTGTTTGATGTCTTGGGTTTGTAGATGGTTAATAACCACTAATCTTTCTGGGCGATAGCCTTTGCTCACAGAGTGGGGCAGGAACCTAGGGATGAAACGTCTGTGCTCTGAGAAAAGAACTGACTTAATGCACTTTCGCCCTTTGCCAATGCATGAATGGACATTGCAGTACGCAAGATATCTCAAGTTCAGACATCCGTTGTTTTGTGCAACTTCAAGCATGTTCAGCATCTTCCCCTAAGTAACGGTTAACTCCTGGAGGGAACAAATACTGTTTGAAGATTCCTGAAGGATGAGAGAGGTGTTTCTTTGGCATTGAGATGCATTTTAAGTCTGTAGGTCTGAACTGCCAGTGAGCATGGACTGTCCCAGCAGGGAGGCGGCTGGGGAGGCAGCACGTGCATGTGTCTGCTAGACCACAGCATGAAAAATTGTTTCATTGGCTTCATTGGCACTTTCTTAAAAAGAATAGTTTTGTTGCTGTTTGGAACGAAACCAAAAATTTGTCAAATCCAAAGGAAATGTTTCAAGTCACTCAGTGCTTTGAACTGTGGAAATGTTTCAATGAAGCTTTTTTTCTTTTTGTAAAATGAAGAAAATATAGAAATGACAGTCTGTCTCAAATGCTAAATATCTGTTTCATACAGGGAAAAATTAGAAAACGATTATCCTGCCTTTTCAGTTCCCTCTGCTCTTTCTTTCCATTGAAACTTCAAACACCCTTCAGGCTCTTTACTCATTCATAAACCCATGAAATTGTCACTAATTTAAGAAGCAAACTTATCAAGGAAATGTAAGAGGAGCATTCGCACACTTGATAACCCAATATCTCAGTCTATTCTCATCTACCAAGGGACTATTCTCATTTACCAATATCATTGGAGGAACCTCAATCCAATACAGAACATTTGGTAAATATGATTTGGAAGCTACTCAGCCTGGCATGGGATGGAAACACACATCTCCTCGCAATCAGTGCTGTCTACTGCAAAGTACCACTGCCGTTTTGATGCTGTAGCCTTGTATGAAGACACTGATAGAAATGCAATAATAGCACTTTGAAAATGATAAGTGGCACATTAAACTCTGCTCCAATTCCTTAGCTCCCAGTGATAACAAGCATTCACCAACAGATATTAGTTATAAAGATGCAGCACATGTGCCAGGAAATTATAGACAGAAAAATCAATCACTTCAAATGATGTGAATGCAGCGCTAACCTGAGCTCTAAAAGCCAGAACTTCTGGGTTTGTGCCTGAAATATCCTGCCATAAGATAAAGATCTTATCGCTTGCTGAAATGAAAAGTGCAACTTTTTAAGAACATATTTCTGAATCCACGGAACAAATGCCAGAATTCATTTTTGGATTAAGGAATTCAGTATTCCCTCTTCTGCATCTGAAAACTTATGGAAGATGGAGATATTGTGTGTTAAAGGAGAGGTAATAATTTACTGATTTGTGACTGGTAAATTCAGAGTATTGTCCCTATTGGTAATGTTTGTAGAGCCTATACTTAATGCAAGATGAATAAAAGAAAAAATTCACTCCTTCCTGGACTCTACTGAATAGCTCAGTAACCTTCGTGTGAATTTATAATTTGCTGTTGCTTTTCAAAAAGCCATACACAAGAGAGAGGGAGAGAGACTCAGAGGGATAGTTAGCAGGTGGAATGGGTTATTGGGGAAGATGATTGAAGAATCTCATTGTGCTGAAGTTTTACTGACATTTCCTTTCTACGGAAGGCAGCCTGCCATCTCAGCATTTCTCCTCGTCTTGAAGTGTCTTATCTTCTCAGCCATGTGTTCATATGCTGTGTTAATGAGCATGATATATAATACATTTCACATAGAGCCAATGCAAGCCTGATTTACAAAGGATGGGGTGAAAACCTGCCTTTGCGATGGAATGTGAATCCTAATGCAGCAGAATTTTCTGCAAATGCTATATAGTTGTAAATAATGGAAGAAGGATAAGAATAGACAAGTCAAGCCAATACCTGAGATGCATCTTAATTGCCTCTCTCAGTACAAAAAAAGCAGCAACACATGTTGCTTCTAGTGAGCTCAGCTGGGCAGATATTTTAATGGTTTTGGCCCAATTTGTGTGAGCTACAGTAGTTATGGATTATCGTTTTATCAGTCAACCTACCCTAACTGAGTTGCACTAATGCGAGAGGAAAGGCTAGTCCCATCTCACAGGGATCTGTTTAAATACATTTTTTAGACCTCCTCAGCTGGTTGTGTTGTGAAGTCTACTGAAAAATAGGCTTCCCTGAGCAGATCAAAGAAAGAGGTATTCAGCTATATTCAGACCCAGTGCAGGTTTATAGATTGTGATGGGTGCAAATGGATTTCCTTCCTCCTATTTCTCCATTTCACTTGTGCCTTTATTTTTTCTTCCTTTCAAACCTGTTTCTAAAGCATATTGAAACCACTCTTGTGTTCACTGTTTCAAATGTAGGACCAGCCTCAGTACTAAAATCCTAAAGGATCTGCTTGACCCTTGATTTTTTAGCTATATGTGTTTTCCTGAGAGCTCAAAATGAAGTTTTAGCAAGACAGAGCAACTTGAGATATTGGGCTACTGTTTCCCCTTTGATTACAAAGTATTTTGTCTACACTGCAAACAATGTTCTCCTTTCCACTAAGAGAATGAGACATAGACTTCTGACACCAAAAGATGTATTCAGCTCTTTGTTTATTGATATCAACACATGCACTTTTTTTAACTACAAGTCAGTAATTTAATTTCATTGACTTACAATAGCACAAGACCTTGCTGAACATCTGCTGGGGTGACTATGAGGGGAAAGGGCAGGGAAGATCTCATCACCTTTCCACTCCAGCATGGCCTTTTCTTCCAGTGCCAGGTATTTCTCGGTGCACTGACCAGACTTTTGTACAAATTAAGGCTGTCCTGGTTTCGGATGGGATAGAGTTAAATTTCTTCCTAGTGCTGTGTTTTGGATTTAGTATGAAAAGAATGTTGATAACACACTGATGTTTTCAGTTGTTCCTAAGTTCCCTGCTAGTCAAGGACATTCAGCTTCCATGCTCTGCCAAGCGCACGAGAGGATGGGAGAGAGCATAGCCGGGACGGCTGGCCCAGCTGGCCAA
>NW_009187235.1:0-56319 GCF_000690835.1 Fulmarus glacialis
GGTGGGTGGTGGGTGGTGGGGCTCGTTACAGTGGTTTTGGTTTAACGTAATATGAGGAACTGTGTATATCTGGAGCTTTTGAATGGCCGAATTTTATTTAGAGCTTTTGAACCACTAAATCTTTCTTTCTGACAATATGATTTTGTATCCGTGGTACTTAACTATCAATATTTTTGTTCTGTCATGCATTTGCATGTGTATGATGAGATCTGATGGGTGTTTCTGTTCCCATAAAGGGGAGACAACTTGGAAGCTTATTAGTTCTTGGAGGATTGAAGTAACCCAAATTTTTAAGTACTGCACTGTACTGTATTTATGTTTCTTAATGTTTCCTTGGTTTTCATCCAGCTCTGTTGAAACAGTTCATTCACTTGGGTTTTAGGGCATTATTTTGCTTTGGTTATTGTTAAAATTTATTAGCCTTCCCTCATCAAACGGTGATAACATTGTTATTTGTGAGAGTTAGAATTTATAAGCTGTTCTGGAGGAGACATTTATTGCCTTATGGGCTGCAAACCATAGTGAAGCTATAGCATATCTGAGTTTTCTATGAGTGCTTATGGCCAGATTCTGGTATCAATGGCAATATCATAAATGTGAAGAAATGCTACTGGCCTTATGCTAATTCTGAGTTTGAAGCTGTTTTAGGACTGAGCTGAATTTCAGTCTAGGTTGTACATACAGTTGCCATTGAGTGAGGAACACACAGACCATTTTTTCCCTCATCATCGGATATTGAAACTCAGTAATATGAGTTTCAGATGCCAATTGATTGATTTCATTTCCAAATCTTCCATGTGCTGCAGGTGCTTTTCAATGAATTATTCATTAGATACTTCTATCAATTGTATATACAAAAAGAGATAGAAAATCTGTGTCCTGTGAAGACACAGAGGGATAGTTGCTGAGTGACTATTTAACATACTGGTAAGTTCTAAGTATATTTTTGAACACACTGTGATAAAGCTGATGCCTGCCTTCTATTGTTTTTTTTTTCCTACTGATCATTTGTAGGCTTAGGTTTGTGTCCCATCCTGATTAATTGGACTAGCAAAAGGAAACTGTCCTCTAGATGTAGTAATGTTGCCACTCCCAAAATTATTTTTCTATTTATATATAATTTGTCAAATTTTGTTAAGATAAATTAAGGAAAATATATAAGACAATATCAGAATTACACATAATGCTCAATCTGGGCCATAAGTAATGAGTGGTTTTTTCTGTATTTTAAATATTTTTCTTTATCAATAAGCAAATATGTGAGCCTATTCCTAACCCTGCTCAGATTTCTGTTAGAGTGAGTCTGACCTAGAGCACTTCATTTACAGAGCGTTCATAAATGTCAGTGCCTTGAACAGCAGTTGTTAGTAATTGCACAGAGCCTTAGAAAAACACCCACTAAATTTCTACAGATCTTTAAAAAAAAAAAAACCCAGCCACCCACCCCACCCCCCCCCAAAAAAAAAAAACAACCCACAGCTTTCATGAACCGTTATTTCTACAAGGCTCTCTCTACTCTACAAGAATGTCAATACTTAAAATACAGTTACTTATTTCTGACAGAGACCCTGAGATTATCAGGTACAAAATATTCCTCTAGAAGTACCTGGTCTTGAAAGGAAACCTTGGTGTATAGACTTGGTCCTTAATAAAGGTTTCAGTGTCCATGGAAATGCTTCATGCAAAATAATCCTCTTAACAAATGTCTGTGTGCATTCTGCAAGCTCCCCCCAACAGTCATTAACATGCTGGACTTTGGCATCTTTTTCATACAGCTTTATAAGGGAAACTAATTTTAAGTAAGAATATTGTGCCTATGTAAGTATTATTACAGCTTCAAGTCGTAAGATTCTAGTACCTTCTGAATGCATTTTTCATATCATATCAAATAATTTCCCTGTTTTTTTTTTTTTCCTTTTTAAAATATAAATAGCTGAGAAGGGAATAATTTTGCGCTGTTTGTACTGTTTATAGACCCAAAGCAATGAGATGCTGAGAGACTCTAAGGGATGTCTGTACCACTTACATTCTTTGTGACTTCTTCAGAAGTACACAGGACTTCAAAGAACGAAACTCTAAATATTTTAAGAAATGCATACTTTTCTAATGTTAATGGGCAATTTTCATTATGAATCAATAAGAAATTGCAGAGAAGTTTTTACATTTCAGATCTGTTTGCCTCTCTTTGTGGCAACTTTACAATGAGTTGTACTGAATTACTGAGCTCTGACAGCCAATGGAACAAAATTACACAGTGTGCTGCTTACAGGCAGCATACATGTATATTTTGCTATGACAAGGTGCAAAAGGTGCTGTGCTGGAACAACATGGCAGTGTTTCTGCCACTCAGACATTCATTTGAACTCCTACAGCTGTTTTGTTACTAAACAATGAATGCAGTAACAAGGAGCCCTCCTGCTAGTTGGCCTAGCAGGAGAACAGAGAGACTCAAATATGTTTAACAGTACAGAAAAAAAGAGTTAATCAGATACTTTCTTGGCTGTTGGCAAGTGAGAGCTCCATATTGACAAAATCACAATCAAGCATCACACAAACAATCATTGCATTCCCGAGTTCACAATGGAAGAAATTACCAAGTAATAACAGCATTACCAGCAGTGCTGTTAGAAAGCTTCATCACCATTATATACAGCCAGATTATAATAGCTTGACTATTATAAAAGAAACTGTAGGAGAGAAAGGCAGCAGGCGCCTGTGCCCTGTGTTTGGAGAGGAGAGCACAAGTCGCTCATTCTCCCTGAAGAGAATATAGAGCTCATGGGGGCCAGGCTCTTGCAATCACTGTCATGAATTTGCACGTGTCCAGCAGTTTTGAGCAACATTCACTCTCTCCAATTGATTTCGATGCTAGATGGCCACTTCAAATATTCCAGGACCTCAGGAGGAACTCACTTGGAGAGGTCTCTGTGCAATGTCACAAATCCATCAGTCGCCAGGGCCAGTGATTACTTTTAGACTGAATTGGCAGCAAATTTGTGTGTTTCTGATGTTAGTACAGTGCAGGAACAATATTCCTCTTTGCTTTTCTACCTGGTTGCAAAAGAGAATAAAAAGGGACTGCACTTTTCTCTGTTTTTCCCCAGAATCAAACTGGTTCATGGTGGTGTTCCTCCTGCCTAATTCCTCCTGCGGGTCTGTAATCCAAATTAGAGAAGCAACATTTTTCTCATAGTGTTTTAATAGTGCAAAACGGGTCCATTACGTATGCCTCTGGACTTCCTGGAAATGAAGCAGACATTAATTTAGAAAGATTAATTGAAACATTACCTCTGGCACCATTACAGGTACTTCAGCTCTTTATTGATTTGAGTTTGGCATTGACACCTAGCTTTCCTTGTAGGTGATGATGTAGAGCCTGGTGAGAGAATAAGAAAGATCTTGTTACTACAAGAACAGGGAGTTACTGAGGTGAATGTACATATGACACATACACTCTCTTAAATCTTCCCACATAAGAGAGATCTGTCAGCGTTGTTATCATTCACCAAGGCTGGTCAGAAAGTTTTTCAGTAGAAAATTCCATTTCATTGAAAGCTAAGTATTTCATGGAGTTGTGTCTGGTTTGACAGCCTTTCTCACTGAAAGTTTTATGAGGTCCTGGTAAATCCACTGGTTGAGGAGAAGGTGAAATGAAAACCAAACCTCTCTGAGCAAAAACTAGATATTTGCAAAATTATGGTTTTTTGAAAGCCTTTTAAGGTTTAACATTTTCTCCAAAGTAGAATGAAAAAAGACTCCAAAACATCACAAAATTGTATTTCTGGTCTCTGTTAACCAGCTCTGTTATTCACATAGCTGTTGAATAGGATCTCCCCGCAGTCCTTTGTTAACTGTTAGTTTTCAGATGTAAAAATAAGGATTAGTACAGATGATTTTATCTCAAACATTCAAGAAAGAAAAAAGCGTCAGGAAGAAGAGAGGAGGAGAAATAAGACATTTCACTAAAGGAAGAGAAGTAGAACAGCTGCGTAAGACTGAGATACTGCACCTGAACTAAAGGCTAATGCAGTCTAATTCAAGATTTAACAACAAAGCCAGGGAAATGGAAAAGCTCTAGAGGTGTTTGGAAGTTAATGATGCAGCATTGTAGTAAAGCTCAAATTAAATTCTCAGTTCTCATTGCAAAAACACATTAAAACTAAAGTACTTCAGGATAAGGCTGTCTCACGCTGCTTGGTGAATTACTCCTCCTGAGTGGTGTTTTTCGTTGCCAAGGGATGACAAGATGTTGGGTTTTTCCTGTTCATACTGCTAACTGAAATTTTTCTTAGGACAAAGACAAAGGATAGAGTTCTGAGTGACTGAAAATATGAAGTAAGTATAGAAACTTTGATGCAAACAATGAGGAAACTTGTATAGAATAATGTGTTAAGTTATTTGCTATAACTCCCTGAAATCATGGACAGGAAAAAAACAAACAAACAAAAAAAACCCCACACCACCAAAAAACCAAACAACCCACAGTTTCTCAAGCTCCTGTTTTTTGCAACATTCTCTCTAACTTTCAAGATTATGATTTTTATAGAGTCCATTTAATTGCTGTAGTTCTGTGCAGAAATGCTTTCTTTCTTTTCACCCATCTAATTTAGACTTCCACTTAAGGGTAGTTAGAAAACCCAAAGATTCATGATTATTCATTTCTGAAAGCAGCTAATTTTATAATTTTCCCCACAAAATCAAGATCAGAAAGTACCTTAAGGATAGGATTTGTGGTCTCCTCATGAGAAGAGATGCTTACAGCCAACAACATTAATACTTTTCTATCAAATGTTGCAAATGTTAAATATTTAAAGTTCTTTCTCCCTTATGCAAGAAGTACACATGGAAAACATGTTGTTACTGATTTGAGTAACAACAATATATTTATAGTACCAATCTCTCAAGATATCATAAAATATAGCAAGTTTACTGTTCTATCTCAGGTATTTTATCACATGTTCTTTAGTAAAGTAGTGTCTCAAGACAACAGTACCAACCCAAACAAATAAGAAGACAGAAAAATAAACCTGTCTTTTACCTTCTGGGGAACCAAAAAAATGTGAAAAATAGAAATAAATATTCTAAGTACAAAATACACTTGAGAAAACTTGAGGAAAAAAAAAAAATCTTACAATGATTAATAAGATCTGTTGCATACTATAGTATATAATTCTTTATAACAAATCACTCATTAAAAGTTATTACAAAATTACATCTGATATAATAACCTCTTATTCATTCTATAGATATCTCATACTTTACTTTTGTGTAGAATAAAGTAAGGACGAAATTATCATAGGCAGGGATGATACAATTTGTTTAGTGCCATACTCACTGCTGCTGTGAAGAATCTCAGCTGAAATAATTGTACCTATACAGTCATTGAGTTTGTGCTATACATTAACATTGATATAAGAATCATTTAAATAATTTGAGTGGGCTGCAGCCACACAAATACGTAAACTCAGTATTTCTCTCTTCCTCCCCCCTTTCAACAAAAAGTGAATTATGGCTAAACTACTACCACCAAAGTTTTCATATATCATATATTTACAGGGGTCAAGATATCCCTGTGTTCTGAGAGTGGTCTGTGCCCTGGCTGTTCCTGCTCACTGCAACAGCTTAACAGAATTTTCTGTCTACAGCCTCATCCTATACCTCTTGCCACTGAAAGAAAGGCCTTTTAAAGTCTTATAACAGCCATAATGCCACACAGAAAATATTCTTTTCATATCCATTAGGATGAAAAATACTAGTTGCCAACCACCAGTTACTTAGTAATTTCAGGACTTGGAAATCCTGTTGACTAACACGCTGTATTGAGTATTAAAAAGAGCTAGCAATGACTACCTTATTTTTTCATCTTGATTATTTATGTTATGAAGTCTTTGTTTAATACATAATACAAGTTTTATTTTCAGCTTAACAAATACTAACCTTCAACAGGTTCATTCAATTTTATGTTCTTGAGGGCCTTTTCACTTACAGTTGAAATACATTTTAACCGGCAAGTTTTCTTTTCTTTTTAGATGCAATCTATATTATAAATTTGATGTACTGATATAAGAAGGTAATTGGTCTCATATAAGTATCCTTCTTTGTCCAGATTGCTTCTGACAGGGTGATTGGCCTATAACTCTGATGCTCTGCATCATTATTTAGTAACCTAAATATAATGATCTAAGCAGTTTGAGTCAATGGAAGTTCTACCAGGTTTGCCTTAATTGTGCAGTGTTGTTAGGACAGAGGCTTAAGGTTGCAAAATGGAAAAAATGATCATGTTGTTTTCAACCATCTGTCAATGTTCCCATGCAAATGAGTATGGGAATAAAGAATTAATGTGTCTGTGTTTTACTTTAAAAGAACTTTCTCTGATTTTAGTTTTTCCTTCCTTCCTTCCTTCCTTCCTTCCTTCCTTCCTTACTTCCTTCTTTCCTTCCTCCCTCCCTCCCTCCCTCCCTTCTTTCCTTCCTTCCTTCCTTCCCTCCCTCCCTTCCTTCCTTCCTTCCCTTCCTCCCCCGTCTCTCTCTCTCTCTTGTTTTCTTCTCTCCTCTGGAGCTGGTCAAGGGCTTATGCTTTATACCCTGAGTCTTCTCTTATTTTGTGAATCATGTTGTATCATGTAAGTGAAAAGACTTATATGAAATTGTGTTTATGGCTGCAGCTTCTGCTGTTTAATCTCTGAAACTTAATAATCTCTGCTGTTTCTCTTTCAGAGGTGTCTCATTCAGGGGCTGGGTTTTTTCCTCGGACAATAATTACCCTATGTTATATTTAGGATGAAGCCTTTTGATGGATCTCAGACCAGGACAAACAGCTACAACAGAAACAACAGGTGTCCCAATGAATTGAGTTGACTCTTTCTTCGCCCAGTTGAAAGTGTTATGAACTACTGTCATCCGCAACCATATTTTAAGTGCCAAGAGTGGTCCTGTGTGAAGAATAATGCTAAGAAATTTCTAATACTAAAACTTTTATATCTTACAGAAATCTAGAAATAGAGTTCTACCTTAGGTAATATTTGTAATGTAATTTACAGTTCTTCTTCAGTTAATGCTGATAGTTTTTTGGGCATTAATATTTGAAAACTGGGAGAGTTAAGAATTTTAATGAGGAATATGGAGAAAAGGATGGGAAAAAAAAAATGTTTTGTTTTATAGCTTTTCAGGCACTCTTTTTCCAGACTTAGTTTACTCAAGAAATAGTAAGCGATTACTGAATAGCATCTCCATCAGAAAAGATTTTCACATTGAGTAGGTTGGTAGAGAGAGTTCCAAACAAACTTTTACAACAAGAAATATTTCTGTAGAGAGTGAAACCACAGACAGTCACAGAAAATTAAGAACTTTTTGACAATTGGATCACAATACCTATCAAGAGCTTACAGAGGATTTGGGCAGTAATATATGATATAAGGCATAGCTTAACACTGACAAGAAAATCAAGCGCAGTGTCCCCTGCAGGAGATGAACTAGTGAGATGTTTCAGAAACTTCCCTTGCAGCAGGGGCAGATGATCTGCAGACTGCTATAAGCTCTCCTGTATCTGTGGTTGGTAGTAACCTGTTATAAATCTGATGGTATTAAATGAGTAACGTGATTCAAATATTAAGCAGAAATAGAGGCCATTCCCCGAGCTTCTGTTTAGAATTCTGTTTACCTACTATAATTAAATTAACACTGGTTTCCCAGTTTTTACTGCTGTTTTACTGTGACATATACATAGCAATCTGTTTTTACCCAAGCCTTGTTTAGATTTGTTAAAAATACAGTGCCTAATTGCCAGTGTTGTTGCCTCTCCAACTGCCTGGGCGGCCTATAGGAGAAGGCAGATACTCTGTTGTAGGCATGGAGATACCTGCGGATCAGACAGTATACTGAGAGAAAGTAAATTGATCCTGGGAAGACGTAATGCAAGAGATCAAGCCAATGGAGAATCAAGCTCTTGTCATTAAGTAAGGCTTAAAACATACAGGTATTTTAAAAAGACAGTTAAAATGTTTCTGTTCTAGCAAGCACTAAATATATCTAGCAGGAATAATTGTAAATAAACCCCTCTATTGATCTGGAAGGCCTGGCTGAGTTTAGTTTCTGCCTTATGTATCGTCAAGGAGTTTTGATTTCAGTAGAATTACTCTTGGTTTTATGTCAGCTGAGAAGCAGTATATAGCTCCTCTCCTTTGAGCAGCCTGAAATTGTATATATAACTCCAGACTGGCCCCTATCTATAAGGATAGAATTTCATTGGCAAGGAAATAAGGATGGCGAATTCAGAATTGGAAAGGGGAGGGATAGGAGGTTTGTTCTCACCAGCTGGTCACAGAGAAAGGTTGTTTTCTTGGGAACACAAAAAAAATCTCCATTTGACAGCAGAGCTGAAAAGGTGGTCACAAAATAAACAGTGCTGCTAACAGGAGCTGTCACCATATTTAAGGCTGATGAGTAGTAATTAATGCGGATTCTTTCAAACAAGACTTGCAGGCTCAAATGGTGCTTAGTGATTCATAGAGGAAGAGGAAAGTGAGAGAGAGAGAGACTCTCACTTTGAATTTGAATTTACTCCCTGTGGGAGTCTGAAAGTGGCAGTGTACAGGTCTCAACCTTCAGCAGCAATGAAGAAGTGACTCTGTGTGTTTGCTCAAATTGCAGGAGGCTTTAAGTACAAGAGCGTTCACAATTAGAGGTGAACCTAATACATTCTTACTCCCTCACACACCTTCAGATCTGAGGGTAATTTGGAACCTGATGGAAACTTTCAGTTCTCTGGCTCATTCCTCACTATTCATAGTTCTCATATTCAGATCACTGCAGGGTTTTATGAGTTAAAAATGTGTTCGTCTAAGAATGAATGACTGAGAAAAAGTTGACATGGTTGACAATGATTGAAAAGTACTAATTTGATACTTTCCATTTAGCTCAAGTGCCAACTACCTGGAGAAATATATCTTAATAATAATAATATGTAAGGTGTAAGGTGTAAGATACAGGATATGATAGATGTAGATATTTTATGTATGAGAACCGTATATCTTCTGTCTTATGTAATTTGCAAATTATGTAATTCTCAAATTTTAGATGGAGGTACACTGTGTAAGGCTGTGGCTCATTGTGTTCAAACAATCTGTCATGCTGTAGAACTGTTTATAAGCTTCGTAAGCACAATGCAAAAGACCACAAATGTCTTTATTACTGGTTGTAGTGTTGATCCTTTCAACATATGGATACTGTAATTTATAACAATCTAGAAACCAAAACAGAAATATGTTTTACATTACAGATGGTCTTTACAGTCTTGATACATAAATGTATGTATCACGTAAGTTGTTAAAACATAGTCCCACTGATGTCAGGGGAGGTAACAGCTGAGCTCTGCCCAGATTCTTATTTAGCTCTTGTCAAGCTGCAGCTATTCCAAGTATAACTTCTTACCCATTCTCATAATAGTTAAAACCAATGCAAATGCACTGCTTCACCACACAATTCAACTAGATGAAAAGTGCTCAGACATGTCCTGTCTCTCAGATCCTTTGAACTTTTATCAATCTGGAAGATGAAAAGTGTGTCTCGTGAGGAAGTTCTGAATGGGCTATGGAGTTATTTTGCATGATTCACCCTTCACTTTGCTCGGACACACATGTCGCATTGCAAAAAGCTTTCACATTGAACTGTAATACACTACAGTAAATAGTAGCCTTGTCTGTGTTATCTGTAGGCTGTGTGTGATTTGACATAAATTTGACACAGTAAGATTTAAGGAGTGGGTATTTTCCAACCTAAATGATTCTATGATTCTATGATTCTATGACTAGGATTAAGTTTTCTGGCAAAGTGACCTACTGGTGAATTACACCTTGATTTACACAGATAATCCCAGATCTTTGTTCTCTGTATTGAAGTCAGACCGTGTATTTCCTGATTTTAAAACTCTTTGGGGAAAACTAATTATTTATTACCAATTACAAACAGAGTTGGATAGTACAAAACATAGACAAATTAAAAAAAATAGATTCCACCCCCCTCCACCCCTCCCTTCTTTCCAGGCTCAACTTCACTCCTTCACTGCCAGCTCCAATACGTCCTCCCTACCGGAGTGGTGTAGGGGGAATGGGGAGTGGGGGGGTGGCGGTCAGTCCATCACAGTACCCCGTGCAGCTTTTTTCTCCTCCCACTTTTCCCCTGCTTCAGCATGAGTCCTCTCCATGGGCTGCAGTCCTTCAGGGTACACCTGTTCTGCTGTGGAGTCCTCTGCAGGGTGGATATCTGCCCCGTCGCGGTCTTTCCATGGGCTGCAAGGGAATCTCTGCTCCAGTGCCTGGAGCACCCTTTCCCCCTCCTTCTTCTCTCACCTGGGTGTCGCAGGGCTGTTTCTCACACTCTCTTCCTCACTCTCAGTTTATTTACAAAATAGTAATATGGTAGAGTTTCATTAACAAATTAAATAGTTGTTCTGTGTGGTGCAGATTAGATGCTCCATTGATATAATAATTAATGATATTTAAGGTTCTGTCCTAATTAGCACAAAGCATATGTGAACTAAGACAAAAATGGTAGATACGTTGAATGAAGAGTTTACTCTTCTCCAAAACCAGTATCTTCTTCTCAAGGAGCCAAGAACGTTGTAGCATGTAAAAAATTTTGAATATAAAAATTAAAATTCAGCCAAGGATAGAAATAGTTTTTTGATTAGTTGTGAGCTTCCAAGTAAACAAGAAAAAAAGTAATCAGAGAGATATATTAGCATAAATTACATATACTTAGCATAATAACAAAAACAACAAGCATTTGAACCTCAGAATCAGGCTTAAAAAGCATGAGACTGCATTGTAAATTTGAGACTTGGACTTGTTTAATGTATTGGGTTTGATTTTTCACACCAAGGAGTTTCAGCCACAGATATCAGTTGCACTCAGAGCAAGGACAGTGAGAAGATTTTTATCTGCCACAGAAACAGGAGGCCTTAAGTATCAGAAAATTTGATGGCTTTGGCAGCTTGGAAAACTTCAGATTTTTGTTTTTGCTTGAGCCTGGTATGGAACATGCCATCTGGAAGGCTATTCCCCACTATATTCCTATTATATTACAAATTATTTCTAGGCAAGCTTGAGGACTAGAAACTTTTTGTGTGTGCATAGTGAAGACTCACTTAATGACAGCTTTCCAAGGCCTAGACTGTAAAACATAAATCAGGTATCATCAGACTTACAGTAAAATCCCTGAGTTGGCAAAACATTAGTACTTCCTAAATGAGTCAGTTCAGCCTGCCTGCTAACAGGGAGAATATATATTTGCTACAGGGAAATTAAAAAAAAAAAAAAAAAAAAAAAAAAGAGAGAGAGAGAAAATAGCTAATCAAAATGGTGATTTATTTTATTTGTATGATCTGTTTAGCAAAAAGTTAATTCATTCCCTTAAATAAACAGCAAGTAAAAATCACCCTTCCTCAAGCCACAAATTAGCCAAAGCATTCATAGATCATTCTTGATCACTCTTGATAATAGGCTTTTTCCGTGGAGTCCATTTCACCCAGTGTGCAAAGTGCAGCTCCTTACTCTCAGCTTAATGCATTTAATAAAACTTAATGAAACATTTGTAAACTTAATGAAGCACTCTGGAAATGAAAACAAAGGCAAGCCAATGTCCTTCTAAATGGAAACTAGACCATCATACTAGTACCACTGGAATATCTGAAATTGTGCTAAGCTTTTAGTGTGTCCTTTGGGGTTAATAGGGTAGACCAGAGTATCATTGAAAATCCTGTTACAGTATTTTTTTTTTTTCTTTTTAATTAGCATCTCTGAAAGCTTCAGTCAGACATAGGTATTTACATTGCACTGTGTATTCTTAGTGATTTTCTAGACAAGTAGGAAGCATAACTCTACAATAAGGTATTGCCAATGGTAGTAACGGGTCACAAACTTTGTATTGAGTTTGCAAAGCCTTAGCACTGAGCCTTATCAGACTTCCTCTGTCTGAACCTTTCTTGATTTGCTGGCAGTAGCTTTGATTTTACTCAGTTTAGCTGTAACTATTATTTTTCTTCCTAGCAACTAAGTGGCTATGGATAATTTGTTTTTCTTTTCTTATCTTTCCATGGTACAAACAGAGTTTTTATATAAATAGTATTAAGAAGTAGTTATTTTGTGTAGCAGAACACAACTTGAACATAATGATGTAGCGTGGAGCACTACAGACTCAGTATGATAGCAGAAGCCTTGAGACATGGGGACACAGGCTGCAGTGTAGAGGAGGCCAGCACAGGGTAATAAGAGATGGGGCACAAGCTTGGCACTGGACAATTCACCTGTAGTCCAATTAAAAAAACAAAGACCTGGAGTTGGACAAAATTAGTTTAGAAGTAACAAAGAGAACAAAACCCAAATATCTAACCTATGCAAAATACACTACATTCAGTGAATTCACATATAGTATGAACTTTCACACCAGGGAAGGAAGAGCAAAGTGTATAAGCTTATTAGAAAACATGTGAAAATACCAAGCATGTGCCTAGGGCGTAGGGGTGCGTGTGGAAAATCACACCCTATTCCTCCCAGCAAAGGAATTGGGATGCTGATAACTTGCTGTACCTCCCTCTACATACATTCGCCTGAAGCCAAATAAGTTTAGCTATTATTATTGTTGCTTTTGTTATTATATTATTTAGTGTGTAGTAGTATTCTACTCTTTATTTTTATTCTAGTAATTTGATCTGAACTAGCATTAATTCTCTGATTATTCTGTTAAGGTTTTAAATATGCTGATAACAAATTCTTGGCTTTACATATAATGTGTGTTTTATTGTTGTCTATAACAAGATTTTGAATGTTAACTAGAAGCAACTAATAATTGTTATAGGCTGTTTTTTCCTTGCCCTTTCCTGTGGAGGATTCTGAGCAATGAAGTACTACTTTGTCTGGAGAAGTCATATTTTTTAACAAGATTGTTTTCTGGTGGGAGGAGGAAGAAGATAAACTGTCTTTGTGTATGTGTTTGTGTGTGTGTCTTTTTAACATCAAGGCCTTCTCGATATACGCATGAAGATGGAGTGCTGATTCTTCAGACAGATTCAAATTGATGTGGTTTAGAGCATAAAATACTAAGCTTTTCTACCATCTTGGATTCCTTGAGAAGGCTCCACTGACCCAGATGAGTCTATATAAATGTTCTCTAAAGTACTTCACTGGGCCAAAGGAACAGTTTTTATGGAGTTACAGACTCTGTATCACATTTGAAAGGCAATGCAATAGGGTGTCTGTAAAAGCGGAAAAAGTTCAAAAGTTCCTTCTGATTATGAGGCTGAATGTCTGCCTTCTTTCCAGGGATAGGTGAGAGGGAGATCACCCATCAGTATCATAAAGAGATTTTAGCTCCATATCCTCTTCCAAGCTGTAGATTGGGCAGATCCTAAAATATCAGATACTATCGAATGAATTTGTAGCTGCTTTGATCCACTGTTGCACACACTTCTATTGACCTTTCTGCAGTGCAGGATTGAAACCAATACTTTATATTTACAAATCATGGATCATGACTCTTTCCACTGGGCCCTAAATTCTTGATAAAGTAATACATATAGCTTCTGGGCTGCAGATCGATTGTTTAGTAAACAAATAGGCAGAATAGAATGATATTGTTTGAGAAAGCCATCTGACTTTTTTTTTTAATTATTTTTTATCCAAAGAAAAAGTTATGGATTTCGTTGGGATACTTGCATTTTGATTTTTGTTTGGTTTTGGGGGTCTTTGGTATTTACGATTGTTGAAGAAGGTTTGCACACTAAGTGGCTACTTCAAGTAGGATTCAGCTTTATCTTGTGTCCTTATGTTAAGATTTTGCGTGTATCAGTCTTTGACTGTCCACACTTAAGCTTTCAATTCATTCTCTTCAGCCAGCATACTTTGACCAAGATTTAAGGAAAGCTGTCTGTTAAATAGAGGGCAAAGGCATTATCTGAGGACTCGTATGTTGCTTGTCATGTGTGCAGTAATGATTTGACAATTTTTCAATTATTTTTTCAGATAACAGACCACTGTACTCTTTCAGAAATTTTCTTGGAATATGAGTATTCCCACAATGTTCGCACACTTGCTCTTTCTCCTTGTCTAGAAGTAGAAAAGGCTTTACTCATGGCCCTAATGAAACTGCGGTCTGGGGGAAAATGCCCACCTACAGCAAAGACAGATTCCTGATTTTAGCAGCCACTCCTGCTCATGCAGGGGAAGGAGAAGTGTGTTTTTTCTGCAGAATTTTGTGATTTCCTGGGAAAGCATGCCTGTGCACTAGGAAAAATGTATCACTGACCTATCCTGTTTCTTCACAGGCATTCTTCATGTCATCAGTACCTTACACAACAGGACTTTTTCAGAGTTCTTCCAACAAAACCTTCCAGATTTTTCTCTACAGAACTTCTGTACTTTCTCACTGTGTTTTACAATTGATTGTTCCTTGTGAAATGCATCTTGTAACTGAAGCTAGTGAATGACAGAATTTGAATTAGAAGCTATTGTTCCGGGTTTCTTGTGTTCACAATATGAATGCACTACAATGATAATACATAATGATGCATCACAGGAGAATCCAATTCTGACAGTACAAGCCAGATAAATTCACAAACTCTATTTCCAGTTTAAAATGAGTTTTAAAAATATTTTTGAGCATTTTCAATATTGGACCAGTTCATCTTGTAATGTGGTCAGAAATGCTGTAGCAGAAGTGGCATGTATGGCTGAGGCCATAAGATTTAACTCCTTTAGCCTTATAGAAACCCAGAAAATCCCAGGCTGGGATCTCTGGAAGGGATGTCTGGAAATCATCTGGTACCACCTTCTTTTGAGACTGAGGCCAGCTTATCCAGGACCCTGCCAAGGCAAGGCTTGATTCCATCACTTCTTTGCGCAATCCATTGCAATGTTTATTGTTGCCACAATCAAGATTTTTTTCCATATATCCATATGGATTTTTCCCTGAAGCAACTTGTGCCCATCACACTATCCTTTCTACCTGCATCCTGGTAGACAGAGTTCCTTCATCTTCTCTTATGCAGTCTTCTGTTGGAAGACAGGTTATATCTCCCCCTCAATCCTTCCCCTCTCTAGGCTGAACTTCAATTCTTTCAACCTTGTCAAGTTTTCCAACCCTCTAATCATCTTGGTAGCCCTCCACTGGACCATCTTCAGTTAGTCAATGTCTCTTTTGAACTGGAAAGAATTGGACACAGTATTCCAGTCCTAACATATTAGTAGTCCCTGCTTCTTCTCCCTACTTGCTTTGACCTGTTGAGCAGGAGCTGTTAGCCCAATTGTCTCTTCCAGCAGGAAAGGAACTAATTCATTTCTCTCCATCTTCCATTTCTAGGACCCCATGTCTCTTCTCCATCTGTTTTTTTTTTTTTTCCAAATGAGGGCACAACAGCTATCTTGGTGCCATGGATGCCAAGCTTTGAAGATGTCTTGTCTTAAGAATCACTGCCCTCCCCCTGCCTGAGCCTTGCTTTTGGCCATCCTATTCTGCACCCTGAGGCCGCTCTTGCCCCTTCAGCATTACTGCTAGCACCCTATTGATTTCCTGCTCAACTTCCCATATGGAGCATGATCCACTGACCTCTTCCTTCATCCCTTCATCTGACAGTTCAGTGATTGAAGGCACACCTCCCATGGACAAGGTCTGCCCCCATCTCAGCTCCTGGGGGAGCACCAGGCACTTGCTGCAGCCCATCACCTGAATGACCAACGACATCTCCCCTCGGCAGCTCTGTCTGGGTTGATGCCTCTGATATACTAAGAACAACCCAGGGGGTTGCTACAGGAGCAGCATCCTGTGTTGTGTCACCATGGTCTGAAATGATGACCAGTTTTCCTACCAAAACACCAGCACAGACTTCACTATCTTAAAGCAGCTCAAGCAGCATCCTGGGACATTCCACCCCTCCACCCCAAACTGGCATGCAAACTGCTATGTCTCTATTTGCAGCCCCTATTTGCAGCAGTCCAGGTCACTGTGCTCCCTAAGTGCCAGTTAAATACTAATTAGGAGCCAAGCACAGGTGCTTTCCCCCACTAGCAGGTCCTTTCTTGCAAGACTATGAACCCCCCAAACACCTCCCAAGTGAAGTTCAATTACCTGGTGAGTGCCATTGCTGCTTTCCTAGCAAGTGGAAGCTGGTCACAGATGCCTTCCACTGTATCTAATTGATTGTATATGAAGTCTTGCACAGTAATATAGTGTAGCTTTACATTGTGAATCAGTGATAATTTTTTAAGGAGAAAGAAGATCTCATTCTTACCCCAGACATAAACTCCTTAAGCTGAAGGGGCTTCATGCATAACGTTTTGCCTGTTCTCTAGTTGCCTCCTGCCTGCTAGCACAGACGTTGGAGAAGCAGATATCTAAGACCTGATACTTTTCAGATTTAAAGTTTGAAGTAACCTCCAAAATTTTTTCAGCAGAAAAGTTTTTCATTAGTGTGAATGTGCAATAAACTCTTGAATAAGACCAACTGGGGTTGTAGCAATATAGCTTGCACATGTGGACACTTCATCCATATTTTACAAAAACAAGCCTCATTTGCAGTTGACTAGGCAAGGTATAAAAAGTGCCTATTCACAGTTTTATCCGGGTCTAACAGGCTCATTTCATGTCATCAAATTTATCCTCATGCTTCCTGACTTGGACCTGCATCACCTGAAGCATGTCTAGTTCAGAGTAGTGATTTATGAGGCAGGCTGAGCTCCCTGAGTTTAATTTGATTTAGGGAAATTTCCCAGAACTTACCATGGGAAACTCAGTTATAAATCCAAACATCATATTTCATAAGAAGATTTTACATTTTCTCCTAATGTTTGAAAAATATTTCCTTAAGGCCTGATTCTGCAGTAGTCTTCACATTAAGCTACATCACACCTTGCTGAATTTCAGTGCATTGACTATGGAAGCTTCCTGCATGATTATGCAGTGGCTAAATGTGGCCCTTAATCACTTCTCACTGGTTTGTTTTTTTTTAATATAACTGCTTTTTTTTTATGACTGCTTTTTTTTTACCTTTTTTTTTTTTGCTTTTTTCCCCCCTAATCTCTTATTTATATTGCAGATTTTCCTAGGGAATGGCCCTAGGCTAAACAGAGTTGGCATAAATAACAGCCTTAGGACTTGTGCCCATTTTTGTGCATGGCTTGATTATTCACACTGCCCAACATTATACATCCAATCTAGGCTAGGAGCCTGGGATCTTTGGAGAGTTGATGGACAGGTGTAGACTATTGAGATGTCTGAATCTCCCTTCAGAGCTTTATTGCAAACAGAAGAAGCCTAAGTTTCTATCTTAAAGTCCTAATTTTAGATACCTTAATTTTTACCAGATGAATGCCTCCATGTAAGTATGGATGGCTTCAGCGATCTGAAAATGTGTTACCTTATATCAGTGTGATGAAGAGCTTGCTTACAAAGCAACTTCAGCTTCTCATGAATTGCTTGTTCTTAGAATGCTTACGTGGAGATGACATCTATTAACCTTAAAGTCAAATATCTGGACTTGCAGGGGGATTACTGCTCAGTGTACTTGAGTTCTTTATATAATAGCTTTTCCCAACTTTATCAAAGACACTAAAAGTTGCCTCTTAAAGAAAAAAGTAACTAGGCAAGTTCAATGAATAAGTATGTGTTTGTATAATCCAGCTACTTTAATAAATAATCAAATAAAAAAATTTCAAATATATCTGGGATGAACTGAAGTGATAGAATTACTCCAATCTATTCTAATAAGAGAGTGTGACAGGGATTACATTGCTTTTTCTGGTGAAGGAAAAAAAATGTTGTCAATATATTCCATTTAACCTAAGACTTATTAGAAATAACACTGATCTTTTCAATCTAAAAGTCAGTTGTATTTGTTCACTTTGCTCTCTTAAGCTGTTAAAGCTGAGAAACAATGCACGAAAAGAAATGTTTAGTATTTTTCCATGTTTATAACTAAATTCTGGTTGGCTAGAGACTTTAAAGTGTTTAGTGGTCTGGATGATAAAACTTTTAACTAAGAATCTCCATTTTCTATTTTGTGTTGACAAGTCAGAATTTTAAAATGCTTAGCAGCTCAGTCTTCTTCTTAACTTTATAGAACCAAATATAAAAATGATAGCTGTGATGCTATCTGATGTCCTGCTGTTAAACAAGAACTTCGATATCTGATGTTGTCAAACTAGTCCCCTCAAGAAATACTGATTTTGGTAAAGAAATCTTAAACATTGGACAATAGAGAAATTAAATTCATAGAATATCAGTGGAACAAAACTGGTTTTAAAAAAAAAAATCATTTTCAGATCACTGATACACTGTAGAATAACTACAGTTATTCTGTAGTTATCTTATGTTATGGCATGTCTTTTAAAAACGTACTTATACGCACCAAAGCAATTTACATTGTTACTAAATGACGTGATAAATTTGTTACACTGCTAGAATAGAATATGAACTACTTTCAGCTTCTGCAAACAGAACTAGCTGAATTAATTTTATCCATTGAGCAAGATGTATACATCATACATCACCTGTCATCTCCTTCTGGAAATTGTCTTAACCACATTTTATTAGTTTAGGGGGCTTTTTTTTTGTTTAATGGTGAGGAAGGACTTACTTGGAAAATTCATAATTAAATACAAGACATATAGTTATTTAAAATTATTTGGAAATATAACTCACGTTATAATAATTTTCTCTTATGTTATGATGTCTTAATTTTGTAAGCAAAGGAGTTATGTCCTCATAGATAACTGATATACTGAACAACTGAAGTGGAGGTAGGGCGGCTCAATAAAAATGACACATAAAAGAAGATACACACATTTATAATATTAATTATCTTTTGTTGTTCTCTTATGCACCTTTAATGCTCGAAGTTTCTTCCCTCCTGAGAGAGAGGAAAGATTTAAGACAAAATTTTGTGTGTTCAAAACTAATTATGGTCAATTTTCTTCTGTCACATTCATGCTAAATGATTGTACCTAATCTTTGTATTTCTGGTCTTCTGTTGCATTTTTCCCTATTGTATCTAAATGTTCTTAGAGGGAGCTCCGCACCTGTGACAAGATCCTGAAGGGACTTCAAAGATTCTTTGTTCTTCCCCTTTTCCAATAGTTAGACATGCACACACCTGGCTTTGTTTTAATCCTCTTCTTCTCTTTCCCCTTTCATGTCAGCTGAGAAATGACAAAAAGCCTTTTTTTTAATAAGAGAAAGCTCTTGTAATATGTTCGAAAGGTGGTCATGCTCTGGATTAGGCCCTCTCATGGGAATATTGTTTTCAGAGCAAAACCATCTCTGCCTCCCAGGTGGTTTTACCCTCTTTTCTATTTGCTGTATGTTGAAGAGCAGATCATAGGCAGACATACAATAACTAGTGCAGCTGTGTCCAGAGAGCAGGCAACCCTGCATCAGCTATTTACTAGCATTGTCATTTAGCTGTATTTCTCTTTCATATATGCATATGTTGGAATAGAATGTACCATAGAATAAAGAGGAGTATGTAAGTGTGTTGACAAGAGACACTGATAGTTTTAGATGTACATTACCATCCAAGAAATAATCTGTAGGGAAGGAAAAATTTGCACCATTTCTGAGAGATAAAACCGTTTCCTTAATCAGAATTCACACCTTAATGTTGTTGGTTTGGTGAGGAGAGAAAGAAATTATGACTCCTGCTCCTCCACGTGCACTCGCTCCCAAAGAAGTGTAATCTGTGATGTGGCCGCTCCACCATATTTGTGAACATAGAACGTCTTGGAAGGCCATACACTCCTTTGTTATGTGGATAAGTTGACATTATATACACTGTGCCCCAAGGTTATAGGTTGCTTAATAAGTAATATCTGTATGCAGAAGAATATTAGTTTATTATGCTACATCTGCCTAGAATATGAAGCTGAGTGAATAGACCCAGATTCAGGCATGCAGCCTGATAAACTGCCTGTGCCATAAGTCTCAATCAACTGCGTATGGCAGTAATAACACCATACTCGCTGTGGTGTCAAGGTCTCTCATGTCACTGATTCTCACGAAAAAGGAGCCGTGACATTTCTTGTTACCAAACTCCTACCACACCCAAGGTGATCTTGGTCTCTTGTTTCAACTACAATTAGGACATAGGGTCTCTCTTCCACTTGTTTAAAAGCCTAGTAAAATCTGATCCTGGTTCCTTCCCTGTCTCCACTTTTTTCTGGCTTCCCGCTTGCACTCCAGCTGTCTTGGCAGGAACCCCTGTTGCACTGTCTAGAGCACGCTCCCGTTCATAAGGGTGACTGTGCTAGCACGAGCTATGGTCCAGATTCTGTCACCTACCTGTCAAAGAAACAATTGGTGCTGGATTATAAAAGACTGATCCTTTACCATATCACATTTACCTATTTTACTCTATTGCCATGCAGGACTCAAAGTTTAGGTGTAGCTCAGTAGAGTAGTGATGTGGGTGTTGATCACTTTTCTCCTTGGTGCTCTGCTATGTTTTGCTTTGTACCTGGAATATGTGCTGTATTTTCAACCAAATGACCTTTCGACAATTGTAGACCCTCCTTCATGTCTCTGTCCTCTCTCCTGCTCAAGCTGCCTGGCTGATTACTCAGCCTGGGAAAAACTGACTTCTCTTGCCTTTTGCCTCTTTACCAATTTGAAGTATCTGCCAAATAAGCACTTTCACGATAAATGCAGTCAGCATATACATACTTTTGGAAACAAAGGCTCTTCCTCCAAATATTTGTACAGGTGTAACTGTTCTGTGGCAATGGAAGAAACATCCTGAAATGCAATTACACCTCTCCTCACCTTCAGCCACTAGAATTTAAACACATTTTCTTTCTGCCTGTATCTTCTCAGTACAGAATGAAAGAAATGAAAGTTTATTCATCTTCATGATATTTTTAATATGATTCAATTCAGCCTCTGTATTTTGAATTGTATCACCTAGAGGTTTAGATCACTCTGGCAAACCTAATTCTGGTGTCTAGGCAGTGTTAAGGTATCTCATCCTTATTACAGTTTGTTCCTGCAAGAGATCTTCTAGACATTAGTTTGGCTCCCAGCCTTCAGACATGACCTGAATTGTATTGACTTGGAAAATAGTGTTATAAGAGTTTTGTATCAGATAGCAGTTGCCTGTTAGGCAACTTAAGCAGGAAGGTTACTATATTATAATTAATATCTACCTGGTTATTAGAACTATAGTCACTAAAGTTTGTTCTGAATACTGTTTTAGGTTGTCATGGTACAGTTCCATATATTACTATAATTTCCTTGGGGTTTTTTTCAGTTTATAATGGCAGGTAATAACAGCATTGGTGAATGCAAAGGGAAATGGACAGCAAAAAAAACAGAGTCAGGATCTGATGTACAGCATACACTAAGTAGGAGAAATATCATCTGCAATGTCCAGATGGAAATGAGTGTACATAGATGTAGCCGCAGTTCTTTCTTCCCCACAAGTGTGTTCATATCTTATTACAAAATTTTCTTACGGATCAAGTCCTTGACTGTTTTGACTTATCCAGACTTCTCTTTTTTTTTACACACCCTAAAGTTCTTTTTGAGAACATAGAAAGATTTCAATTGGAAAAGTATCAAAAGGGAAATATTGTTGACTCCTGTTTGCAACTTGAGAACCAGATAAATCCTGTGACTTTTTTTTTCATTATTCACTTTTTTTTTTCCCTTTTATATTTATCTTTATGGAATCCGGTTTTGGTAAACTAGAAATCCTCACTATTCCAAGATCCTGCAGGTTCCAAAATCCAAAACTAGTCCATGACTAGTAGGCTAAGAAAGTTGTATCATACTTTTAATTTGGCACAAAAATACAGTAATGACAGGGGTTTTTCACTAGTCGGGTCACATACACTTAATGTGTTGTATAATAATTAAATAATGTCTGATTGAAGCTTCTTTTGACTTCTTCTTATTTGTACATTCTATTGTGTACATATTTGGGCATAGCGAAGAACTTTCCATCTTGGCAGAGAAATATATTTAAAAAACAAAAAAAGTGAACAAAACAAAACAAAACAACCCAGAAAGAAAAAAGTAAGTCATTGAGGAACTATTTTAGGAAGGAGCATGAAAGAGGGGGGAAAAAAAACTCAGATCATTTACCATGACATATTAATATTTTTCCCCAGTGAAGGGATAACATAAGCAAATGCTTTATTTATCATTGCCTCACATTTTTATTGTAACTTTTACTTTCTATGAACAGAAGAGGATTTTTTTTTCCTTTTTGTTCATTTTATAACATCATCGTTTTTTGTTTATTTAAAAAGACTACACAAGGTACTGAGTAGTAAAATCAAACTATCTAATTCTACAGTTTATTATAGTTGCCGAAGACATACCAAAGGAAAAACTGGGAGATGAAAACAGGAATAGTAAGAATCTTAACTGAGAAGGTCTTACCAATGCAAGTGCAAGCCAAAATTTTGACACATAGAAGAGGGGGCTGAGATACATTATTTATCAGCAAAAGAAAGCTGTAAGTAGAAAGCAAACAGGAATTCATCTAGAGGTTGATTACAAGAAAAAAAATGCTAGTTTTAGTTCTATGGGGCTTCCTAGTATAGAAGGTCTGAGGGATTATCTGAATGTGTGGTGGTGAAATAATAGTCCTTATAAATATTTGGTGAAATCAGGAGAGACAGGAATCACTAAAGAAAAGAAGATTTTCCTTGGCAGTAGGCTTTCTGAAGTGTTTTTGCCCTTGCATTTTATTTTGCTTACATATATTTATGAAGCATTGCATTTCTTGTCCTGCTGTGGTCTAGTTAGAAACAAAGTAAGGAGTGTACCTTAAATTCAGATTAAGCTACAATTCAGAATTAAATTGTAATACAACCAAATTGAAATTAATAAAATTGAATTTAATTGAAATTAATCAAAGTCTAGTTGAATTAAAATTGTATATTAATTAATTTTTTTTTTCTTTCTGTGCTTGCACATAAAATGGTAGTTTTGTATGTAATTTTTTCCCATTTTAAAAAACAAGTTTACATCAATGACACAGATTCAGACTTAACGTAAGAAGGTCCTTCTAAAAGACTTTTTTTATCAATTTCCTTCACTTTACGCTGTATTTACTAACAAGGAATTCTGAAGCCCAGCCATTTGTACTATTCTTTTTCAAGAGGTAGCAAAACCTTCTTGAGAGTCCCAAGTTCTGCTGTCTTAGATGTATTTTTTTCTGCTGGAATGTGTGAAATACCAAAGAACTTAATTCTGATCCACAGTGATGCACATTTAATTAACTTCATTAATTGATAATGACATATTTATTTGCACTTTCAGCTTTATAAACTAGATTTCAATAGCTGTCATGTATCATGTACCTGTAAAAGAGTATATTTTTTAAAAATTAAAAATCTTGCACTGAAAGGATATTACCTGTACCAATGAAAAAAATATCCACATACTAAACACTTGCATTGTCAGGGAAATTTTTTAAATTAGTTTGAATCTAATCAGCATGGATGGTATTTAGGTAAATAGTTCAAAACAGATAATTCTAGATAAATATTATAGTGTGTGTATTTGTGAGAAGGTAATGTATACATGTGCTTCATTCTTTTATAAATAAGCAAAGGATTATGGAGACTTTCAAAAAGCACTTTGTCTGGAAAAGGTTGTTTCTTTTGTAACGTGAGTAATATCCATTGCAAAGGCAGCCTCTCACCTGTCTCCTACTGAGCTAATGCAACCTTTCATTACTGTGACACTCACAATACTAACCTCCTGCCCATCCTAAAACACTCAATATTACCGCTCTGGGAGTCTGTATGTCATGTTAAGCACCTTGAAAAGGACATGCCTTAGGAAAGTCTCAGGTGTAGCAGGCAAAGCATCACTACAGTTGTCACTTCAGCTAGCATGAACATTTAGATCCACATCCTAAGAATAAAATATTCTATGGCTTTTACTTTTCTACAGTTTCTGTTAAAATCTCCAGTCACTATCTTCTCTTTACCTACACCTCCTGTGTTCAATACACACAAAAGTGTATCAAGGTTACTACTTTTGTGTAAGAAAAAAGAATCCCACAGCATTTCTTTTTAATAACTGTTCAGCTACAAAATTTTATTGGTATCCTTCTATGTTCCCTCTAGAGGATGTAATGCACAAAAGCATTGCCACGGAACATATAAAATTACAAATGAAATTTATTGTAAAAAGTAGAATGTCTTCTAGACTGGTGTCAGTATTTATTTCATTCATAAACCAAAACTGCAGGTATAATATATTCATTGTCAGCAAGTTCATGTGTGTAAATTGCCATCCAACAGTATTGACTGATATAAGACAGATATTGAAAAGACAATTTAAATTTACTCTTCCAAACATAAACTGTTCCACAAAAGCACTGTAAAAACTCCTTCAAGGTTTTGTGTTGTGCTTCACATTTATGGTTAACTACATAATTTGGTTGTGTCATAATCCACTGTGTTTGGCAATTTGGCATTAAAGGCCTGCAAAGCAGATTGAATCCTCACCACTTCACTGGTAGACAGTTTGAGTCTATGACGGAGCAAGCAAGAGAAGAGGTCTAGACGACGTTGACCAGGTGGAGAGAGTTTATTTACACGATCCCGTATCTCTAACAACTGCAAAAGTGCCGAGTCCTGTGATCCCTGAGTATAGGGGTAGTCCAGCTGCAAAATCAAGTCTCGAATTGCTTCTGGGTCGAAGTGCATGCTGTAGCCAAACACTTGGATGTTATTGATTTTCATGTAGCCCAGATTTCTTGAGGGATCAATAAATTCCAGGGGTTCATAGTAGATGCTCTCATTGCCATTTGGACCGTTTGACTTTATTCGACTCCTCAAATAGATGTGTACGGTTTCAAAAAATGTCTTCCACTTGTTGCCCAGAGTCAGCGTCCAGTTATGACACTGAAGGGGTAAGTCCAGTTTAGTCCGCTCCCAGTCTGGGAAATTATTTTCATTCACAGGCATAAACCAGCTCTCAGAGTGGCTGCCCCCAAAAGGATTGACGTAAACAGCAAGAACAGGCTCTAAGGTGCTGTTTTTAGTTAGGCAAATTTGAAGAGAGAGGCCCAGTATCATATGGACCAGGCTAGACTTGTACTTGTTACTCTTAAGAGTAAGGAGCATCCGCTTGCGCCAAGAAGGATCAAACCAGCTGTTGAGGCGCATGTCATTGCTGATGAAAATGGCATGGACCTCAATTCTCCGGTCTGTCTTCTGCAATAAATACTTCATTTCCAAGTCCTGAAGGTCAGTCTCGAACCCAATGTAGTGCTCTGTTGATTCTGCCACTTCAGGCTTGCAAAGCCCTTGGCTCAGCATGTAGCCAGCATTGCAGCTCCCGCAGCGGGTGCGATTGTCAGGAGCACAGCTCAAGCACGCAGAGCCATCTCCAACCGTGCAGGGAAGGAACCCATGGCAGGCAACCTGGTCATTAGGGCAGGTGCATGTGTGAGTCTCTTCAGAAAAGCTTCCCAGGAGGCCATTTTCATTGCAGTAGAGAAAGGACTGGATGCGGTTGAGCCAATAGTTGGAAGATCTGCAACATTAAAATAACTTATTTAACACAGAGAGAGACCTGCACACAATAAATACAACCTTGTTATTTTTTATCGGAAAGAGAAAAATAAAACTGTTTTTAGTAGCAAATGAAGGCACTAAAGTCAGATGACAGCATCTGCTGTCAGATAAATGCATGTATAAATTGCCTTTTAACAATGCAAAATCACAAAAGAAAAGTTTCCTTATAAACTTACTCCTGCACTACAGGAACATTTGGTTCATGTATTTGTTCTCTCTGTATCTCTGTCAAGGAAGCCTGACAAAAAGCTGTTTTTCTGTAATTGTCTCAGATTAACATCTTGAAATCCTATGCAGCTGAGATTATTTTTCCTCATACTATTTGATCAGGGAGGTGCTTTGTATGTATCTAAGTGTGTATAACTGTACCATGTCTCTATTTCATTATAAAGATTTTTGTAAGCTTGCAAGCTTTCTTGTTACTGGCTGGAGCTGCTTTGATTTATAGACAGTGAGCCAAAATGATTTCCTGGAATAGCAAATAGGACCCTGCACCCCACTAAAATATATTCAGTCTTAATTCTTAGATGACTTCCAGCACAAAAATGTCCCTACAGGAAGCCATTGCATGAGCATGCTGTGTTTACTTTTCATCTTTGGAGATGAAATTAAAAGATCATTTTAATGTTCTCCTTGTCATCTCATTTTGGTTTCACTAGAAGCAACAGTTAATGTCCTACATCACACTGGGAAAACAGATACTGAAACCAACAGTTTAGGCTGATGAGGCACAGTCGCTAGAAAAAAGACAATGGGAACAACGGAGTTACATGGAAATAGTCAAGAGAAAAAATATCCTCTTTCTTTGACTGTATTTTTCAGTTCTTACTAATCCTAGCAATGCACAGTTTAAAGAACTTGTTTTGGCTGCTGCAGAGTCAGATCTATTGTTGCCACATGAATGACGATGGTTGTACGGTTTCTTCCCTTTTCATTGCATTGTTTCAAAGAGAAAATACAAGAGCCTCATTTACTGCTGACTTACTTTCCAAGTCATATCTGAATTTGTCTCAAGCACTGAATAGTTCAGAAATCTTAATTTTTTTGTTGGGTTTTTTCTGACTGTAAAATAAATGCTAAAACTAAAAATCTATGGCATCTCAAAGTCTGATTCTTTAGAAACATGAAAATAAAGATCAGTAAAATTACATCATTGTATAGTCTGGTGACTTTGTTTAATCTTTTTTTATTCCTTTCTCTTTTTTTGGTTGGGGGTGGGAATCTTAGTTGTTTTGGGTTGGGTTTTTTGTATACACATAGTCTGTTAGTATTTTCTAGAAGTATAAGTAAATATAGTAACATCCATGACGTGAATGCCTTAACACCATTCTTCTTTGTGCTTATTTGAAAGTCAGCATTAAGCAAAAATATTTTGGCAAGTTTGTTCCTTCATTTCCTGATCAAAAATCATAATGTCCATTCTACAAGAAAGGTCAATGTCACAATATAAAAGTGATTCTGAAACTGAGTAGAACATTAAAGCTATTGCTTTCCCAGGTGGAATGGGAAGTTCCTGAGTACTTTATCTGGGTTGTTTTGACAGTAATCTGTACCTACTGAACTTGCCCTGGGAGCTCACAGGAACTGCAGTTCAGGTGTGTTATGACCCTCTTTCCCATTATGGGACGAACTTTGCAGCCAGGCTGTGTCTCACATGGTCTATCTTATTGCTATTAGCCCTATGATGCATCACAGCAAGCAAAACAGAGAAGATTCTTGTCCAAAGGAGTGAAACTAACCTTTCAAAGGTCTCTCATTACAGCTTTTTCCTAACTCCTTATGGCTCTCTGTGCCTATTTAAGAACAGACACTGAGTTCCAAAAGCTGCTGCATGTAAGATGTAAAAGTCTGGGGTTTTTTACTTTCCTTTAGATCTTTGGGTTATGCCATTTGCTTCACAATAGCCTTCATAAAGTTGTTACCTTATTTTGATTTGTTACCTTGGGCAGGTAACTGGGCAGATTTCAAGAATATGTCATTTGCTTTTTAATCTCCGAGTTTGCTGCTTGTACTGTTACTACCAGTTGGTACCACATGACTACAGTATCAAGGTTAAGTGCGTTCACCAGCTGATATTGATCCACTTTGTAGATGTGAATTTTAGCATCCTCTTCCACTTCTCTTGTGAAAAGAAGTCCATGCCTTTGAAAATTTTTGTTATATATTAGGAGTACATTTCCAGAAAACCTCATTCTACATAGACCAACTCTGAGCTTACAGCTGTGGTTTTGAATTCATCTCAGTAGAGGATAAACATTTGAAGACTTACTGTAAAGATTTTCCATGTATCACAGAGTGTCAACCATAGAGACTAAATCTGCTTGGCTCACTCACACAAAACATCAACTGTGCTACATAGTTTGTAGCATCTAAGGATATGTTTGCATGATATATTCTAGTCAGAAGAAAGCTAACTGTGCCTGAGCTCCAAAGCCAAACAGAGCCACAAGACTACGTTAGTTTTTCAGCAGAGATTAGTAGCTTGGATTTGGCATTGTGCTAGTATGGACAAGAAATTTCTCTATGGCTTGGAGGCTGAGCATTTATCCTGGCTTGGAGCTCAGGCACAGTTAACTTTAAACTCCACACCAGCTATGAATTTTTGGAGCCTAATTTTACATACTTTCTGACAGATTTTAATGAGTCAATTTTTGAATATTGCTTTATTGAGGTGTATTGGGTGTCACTGGCAAGGTTTTGACAGTGGGGGCCGGGCACAGGAGTGCCCTCTGTGAGAAAAGGCCAGGGGCTGCCCCATACTGGACATAGCTTGTTCCAGCCAGCTGTTCTTATTTCAACCCACAAGCTTTTTTATCTTATTTCCTCCTCCCCTCCTGTTGAAGAGGGTGAGTGAGAGAGCGGCTGGGTGGGTGGGCATCTGGCAGCCAGCCCAGGTTAACACACCACATAAGGTAAACAAGATAATTTGCAGCTTTAAGTTGATCCCTGTTATGTTTCATCTACCCTTTCCTCCTCTTAGATCTAGTGGATAGGCTTACAGGGTTTGAGTTTTTTTATATTATATTACTACTTATTTTTCTGCTTATTATTTGGCTTTGTAATAAGTCAAAGAATGTTCTGCACATTAATTTTTTCATATAGAGGGAAAAGAAGAGGATTACTCCTCCTGTGGATACACCTGAGCATGGTTAGATGGGAAAAGTATCTGGAATGCAGGGTGCGCCAGGCAAAGAAAGAAAAGGAGACTGTGGCATTACTGCAGATTGATGAAGAGAAGGGAGCTGGAAAAGCAGGGAAGGAATTCTCTCAGTCCACAGAGGTGATGGAAAGAGGGAGACCTGCTGAGGAAGATGGCACTGTCAGAAGAGGAGAATTTTCTATTGTTGGAATAAGCTTATTGAATCCAGCAAAATTAATTTACTGGCAAGGGTTGATTTGTTTTGGGTTACTCACTTCTGCAGCCACATGGTCTTTAAAACATATTTTTCCTTATTAATGATCCAATCTACTGTTTCCATTATTATGAGAAGTAAAACCTTTAATGTCACTTCTTTGTTCTTTTTATTTTTAATGAGCCTACCTTCCTTCTTTTTTATGTTAAGGGATAGAAGAAGTAGTCTAAAAGTCTGCAGGAAATTACATAGCTGCACAATTAAGTAAGTTTCCATTCTAAAACTTAGTTATCAGCTTATAACTTAGTATTTAGCTTATTAAAACAACTATATCTTGGATCATTAGCAGTTGCAAGGAGACCAAGAACTTTAGAGGGAAGGAGGTTTTCTCCTTATTCCAAATAAAGTTCAAAACAGTAACCTTCTAATACTTTTTATCTTATTTTGATTTTTTTTTTACCTGATTTTAACCAGAGAGATTTCAAGAAGTTCTACTTATACTTATTTGTCTTTGACCAGTTTACAAACATAAATTCTTTTTGAAAAAATAAAATCAACAGCCTTACTTGACTGTTTTTTTTTTTTTTTAATTGTCATTAAGGAATACTGTTAGTCATTGTAAATTTATTACTTTCATTCAAGTAAATTAAGTAAATTAAGTGAAAGTACATAAAATGTCAGCAATACCTACTTTATTTAATCCACTCATCCTTAATTAGATAAATTCACACTGGAATGTCGTTCTGAAAGCTTTCTTTTTCTCCTAGAAATAAAAGATCATTTAAAATTCTGGGCCCTGCAGTCAAGGAGAAAGGCTTGGTTAGAAGCAGATGCCTCCCGCAGGTCAACACCTGGCTGAACAGCTGGTGCAGTCAGATAGGCAGGGCTTAGGCTTTTACAGCCACTGGATCCCCTTTGAGGATGGATGGCAGCTGGGGAGAGATGGGATCTAACAGAAAATAACGGGTGACATCTTAGGCAACGAACTTGCTGACCTTGCGAGAAGGGCTTCAAGCAATGTTAACTTGGAGCTGGAGTCAAAATGGTGACTAGGGAAAAAGTGCCTGGGAAAAACACTCTCACCAGAAGGTGGTACTATTAGGGACCCATCTGAAGTGCCTAGACACAGATGCAAACAGAGTGGGAAACGGGCAAAAGACATAGACACAGTTGCAATGCTGACTTCATTGGGATCACAGACGTGGTGGGATTAGTCTGGGGTGCTTGTGATGGATAAATAGAGACTCTCTAGTGAGAACAGGTGGGCAGGGGGGATAGCTGCACTCCACATGAAGGAGTACTTTGAATTAAAACTTTGCTATTGAATGAGCAATGAACTGGTCATGACCTTAAGGGCTGGAATAAGAGGAGAGGCCAGCAATAAGGAGACTGTGGTCAGAATCTGTTATAGACCAGAAGATCAAGAAAAGGCAGTGGTTGAAGCCTTCCTTAACCAACCAGAGGAAGCAACATGACCACAGGTCCTGACCTTCATGGGGGACTTCAACAATCCCAGCAGAGATGTTGACAGTGGGGTAACATGACAGGATGTGAGCAATCTAGGAGAGTATTGAAATGCATTGAGAATAAATTTTTTATGCGGGTGTTGAAGGAGCTGAATAGGGGAGATGTGCTGGAGCTGCTACTCATAAATGGGAAAGAACTGGTTGAAGATGTGAAAGCTGATGGCAGCCTTGGCTGCACTGACTGCAGGATGGTCAAGTCAAAAATCCTGAAAGAAGTGAGGGAGGCAAGTAACAGAATAGTTATCCTGGTGTTCAGGAGAGCAGCCTTTATATTGTTCAGGGAATGGCTGGGTACCAGGTGAGGTTGCCCTAAAATGTAAAACAGCCCAGGTGATGTGGTTGGTCTTCAAGAATGATGTCCTTATAGCACAGTAGTCCGTTTGGATGTGCAGGAAGTTGAGCAGGCACAGCAGGAGGCTGACTTGGATGCACAGGGAACTCCTGTCTGAGCTCAAATACCAAGAAGTCTACCTAAGTTGGAAGTTGGGATAGGCTACTTGGGATGACTACAGAAACATGGCCTGGACATACAGTGGTTAAATTATGTGACATTTCAAAACTCAACCTGTTTTGAAATGAGAGAGAAATGTGAGTGATAACAAAAAGGACTTCTACATGTATGCTTTCAGCAAGAGTCAGACCAAGGAAAATAGGGGCCTGCTGCTGAAGGAGAAAGGAGACCTGGCAGCAGAAATGATTAATGTATTTAGTGTCTTCTTTGCCTTGCTGTTATCTAACAAGATCTGTTCTAAGGCAGGGAAATGCCAAGCCCTGCACCTGGAACCAGAAAAACCTTATGCAACAGTTCAGACTGGGTATACCACCTAGAAAACAGCTTTAAGGGAAAGCACCTGAGATCCTAGCAGATATGAAGCTGAACTGCTGAACATGAGCTAGGACTATTGTCTTGTGGCAAAGAAGACAAAGTGCATTATTAGAGCCAACAGGTCAAAGGCAGCAAATATTCCCCCATGTTTGGTACTTGCAAAATGGCATCTGGACATTGTGTCTGGATTTAAATCATCTGTTCAAGATAGTTATCAACAGATTGGAGCAAGTCTAGTGAAGGGCCACTAAGATGTTCAGAGGGCTGGAGTACATAACGTAGGAGGAGAGCCTGAAGGAACTGAATTTGTTTAGGCTGAGGAACATAAGAGTAAAGGAGGACCTAAATGCTGTCTCCAAATACCTTCTGGAAGGATGTAGAGAAGATGGGCCTAAACACTTCTCCAAGATGCATAGTAAAAGGACAAGAAACAGTGTGCAAAAGTTGTAGCAAAGCAATTTTGATTAGAGAAAAAAATCTTCATTGTGAAGTTGGCCAAACACTGTAAGAAGTTGATGGGTGAGATCTGGAATCCCCGTCACTGGAGATATTAAAAATTTGATGGTCCATGGCCCTGACCAGACTTTGAAGGTGACCCTGGCTTGGGCAGATGACTTGCAAAGGTTCATTACAACCTAAATTATTCTATGATTCTATGATTCTGTTTTCATTTTACTTGTAGGTGGCATTTTTGAGAGAGTACAAACAATATTATTAGAAGTATTAGAATCAGTACATAACTATACTGCTTTAGAGATTTTTATGTACTTCAACAACTTCACATTTTAAGGTTCTGCCCTCCTTCAGTGCCTATTGCCAGTAGAAGCAGGGTGGATCTCTAATACCTGGGGAGAAAAAGAACCTCTCTTCCTGGATAATGTATAAGCCATCCAAGATTTTGCTACTTTTCCTGAGTTCGTTATACAAGACCAACCTAGACCAATCAAGACCACTGAGCTGTATAATATCCTTTACAAGGACCTCAGCCACAGGTTGACAGAAAACTTCAGACAGAGGAATGACATTCCAATCCAGTAATTACTCCTATATTATGCCAAGTAGTTCTGAAAACATCATTAAAATGAAAAACTCTTCAAGGAAAATCAAAACATTGGTTAAATATCTTTTTTGATTTTAAAGGGATCCAATTTTCTTTTTTCTCTTAGATAATTTTGCCATTGCCTCCAGACAATGGTAGGTGTGTGGGAACATTTTTTGAAGCTCAGTGCACTTAGTGTGAGACAAACAAAATCTGACTTCTCTTCCAGGTAATTATTTTCTTCACATAAGATTCAGCCAATGTCAGTTTTGCTTGTTGCCATCCATTAGACTTCTTTTTTCTACTATATTAGGTCTAATTATTCTTCAATTTTCTAAGTTAGTTGGCTGAACTTGGTTGTCTATGTACTCTATGCAAACTTGAGTATACCACTCCTAATTCCTTTCTCTCATTATTCACCATTTGACGTATTCAAGATCCACTCCTTAGTCTGATTCCAGAAAGAAAAATGCTTATTAACTCTGTCATAGGACTTCATTGTATTTTCCCACTATTTCTTTTTTTTTCAAAGTTGGGTTGATATGTGAGGTCTACAGAAATCACTAAGAAAAACTGTTTACTTTGATAGGGACAGAACCTGAATCTCTGACTTTAAGTTCCTCAAGTCCAGATTAAAGTTAATAAGAGGCTTTGCTCAACATTTAGTATACTTTTATTCTTCTCTTCAGGTGTAATAAATTCTTTGTACTTCATTCCTCACTACATTGTTCTGTACACATTCCCAGTGTTCTTTTACCTTTAATCAGTTTTACTGAATCATTTATATTCTCATTGTGTTAATGGGGGACTAGTGACAAAGTGTGCTTATCTTGAGCAGTTGCTTCTTGTTTATAGAAGTTAATAAATAAATAAAGATAATTAGCTTCTGAGGGAGGGTTGAAAGAACTCTTCAATTATTCTTTTAATGACACTGCGAACATTATTATTTGATTTGAGAATTATATTTACTGGCCTGATGTGTTAGTTTTCCAAACATTGAGATATAGAACTTCTGACTTCCAAACCTAGTGAAACCAGCAAGAAGATTCCTAGGTATTTCAATGAGCTTCAAATCAAAATGGGATGCCTGAAACATCTGTGCCTTCACCATCACAGAAAATTATGTGATAAGCTATAATCAAAAGCTATTTTTGGTGAATCATCCACTTGAAATCACAGCTTTACTTTAGGAATAAAGTAATATTTAATTCAATGAAATAAATTACTTGATAAGTATAGGATACTTCTTATCAAATTATATAATAAATTAGAGCTCCCTGGAAATTCTTCAGAATTTTTTAAGACTTCTTTTGTTTATAATATTAAGTCATTGAAATCAACCTTTCAAAAACAGCACAAAGCTACAAAAGCAGTGTTAAGTCCAGGATGGAATTTCTATGAAAACACAAATATTATTGATTGTCCCGTTAGCTGAATACCCATTGTTTTTATAGAAAATAGACCATCAAGCCTCTGCTCTTATGCAGAGTAGAACACTGAGCCAGATAACCAATACAAATCACATACTCCTACCCTTTAGTCAAGACCTCTGAACTGGCTCTCCAGTATTCTGGGGTTTCAGTCTCACCTTTGACTGCAAAGTGTTTCTAGTCAAATGAACCATGTCTCTTGTCTGGAAGAACATGTCCCTCCATCCCTATTTAATTTGTTTGATCATATACATCAATATGAATATACTTAGTTGTGTGTGACAATATTCCACAAATTTTCTCAATTCTTAAAATTTACTGGGAAACAGATTGTTAACTAATTATGGTTTATAACAGCTCCAGCTCCATCTTCTTACATTCAACGCTTTTCATACTATACTACAGGAAAATCAGGCTGCTGTTGCTGGATGATGAGACTCTTTTGTGGGTGAACCTTCTGTTGCATAGGATGCACTAAGCAGTTGGCTACCATGTTTTCAGCTAGAAAACATTTGCACAAGCATAATCAAAAAATAGGATAATCCTACAGAAGTTAATGTATCAGTTAACATCAGCCAAGTTTCTGATGAGAAGCATCTTAATGAGAAATATAAATCTTAAATCTTTTGGTAGGTGAAATAATTCTACGTGAAGTTGCACTGCATTACCTCTTTATGAAATGCTCTCCAATTCTTAATTCTAAAGTGTATTTCAAAAATTTTGCAATTTTTTTTTTTGTTATGAAAAAACTTTTTTTAAAAAAAAAAAAAAAAAAAAAGAAAAATAGCAGTTGCAAGTTTAATCCAAAACGTGTGCATACTCTTGCTCAATACACTGTAACATTAAATGTAAGAACAAAGCAGTATGGTCACTCTATATAATAGCTGTAGCAAGTATTTAATCATTATAAGACACTTTTACCTCCTTCTCTGCCTCACTAAGTGCTTAACATCTGTTGTAGATCAGATGGCTCAGTAGCAGATGATGAGTACTCAGTGAGGCAGATGCTAAGTAAAAAAATGAAGACAATTTAACAAGAAGTGTAGAGGCAGTAAAATACCCATTACCTATTTTTCCCTCCTTTGGAGGCTGAGTCCAGTATAAATCTGTAAGACAGAAACGTCAACACCAAATGCACTTACAGGCATCTCTAAAATGTCCTACTCTTGATCTTGTGGGATCACCTCTTGGGAAGGACAAATAAGACTCCAAGTACTTTGTTTCTGTGCTGTGATTCATAACAAGAACATTAATTGCTACTAAATTTGATAATGGTCTCTATGTGAATGCACTTTTCTTCTGGGAATCAGGGTAAAACTACCGACTGTACAGTCACCAGAAGGCCAGTGAGTGATTAGAAGAATTAATGTTTTTAGTTTATTCAGCCTCACAAAATTAAAGCAGTACTATAACCACCACTCAAATAAACATGCTCAAAATTATTCTACTGTGGCTCACGTTACAGATAGTCAGTGAGACTCTCAATGACAGCTGCAAATCCTACTCAAAAAAGATGATAAACAGGAGCAGTGCAGCTGTTCTAAGTTCACATCTTACAATTTCACAGCTGGCTCCACCTGAGCCAGATGATACTTTAAAGCTGATCTAAAGGTCTGTGTGGACCATGGTGAAAACAAGGTGAGCATACTGTGAAGTAGAGAAGGAATATGATACTTTTCTAAAGGTATATAAAGACAAGAAAATCCTCTGCCTAGAGGGCTGCCTTTGCTAAAAATCCCCTGTTAGCATACACAGAAAGGATATTAATTAGCCATGAAAATTTTATGGAAATAATGTTTCCATATGGTAAAATTGCTTCCAGCATAGAAGTGGATGGGGTAACTAAAGAAGTCTAGCTTGGTGTGAGACTCCTCTATGGTGGCTGTACTACAGGAAAGGGACTGCATGAACCAGGAGGTTGTTTCTGAGATTATGTTGCTGGGATTATTAACAATCTAAACTGAATCTACGTTGATTTATGGAAGTAAAATACCTTGTTCTCCCCTGTTAATCACATTTAAGGAGAATCTTTGCAGATCCTCCAGCCCTTGTGCCACCATTCTGCAGCTGTTTCCCCCCCGCCCCCTTCTTAAGGCTGATACTCTATATTTTAAAACTAATAATACATGTCACTTTTAAATTCCAGATAGTCTTTGTACTATGAGAAGTAGAGGAATTAAGCCCCTATATTGCATGATACAAACCTGTTGCACCTCATTGAACAAAACTGCCATGTTACATGATATTCCAGACTAAACAATATTTTCACATTAAAATATTTAGTATTTCAAAGAATATCTCTAGTTAGCCTATTATGAATTTATTTTCGAAGATTTGTAGCTTTAACTATGCTAATGTTGCACCCTTTTAATTCTCATAGCAAAGTTTTTCACGTATGAAACATTTCTGCCACATGCACCAAAGAATGGTTATAGAAAAACCATTTTAAGATAGCATATCCACAATTTTTTGACACAGCTATGATCATAATGACCACTGTGCTATATTGAAATAGGAATCAAACTGTTTTGTCATACCAGCTATTTGTTTAAAGAAGTTCAAATCAGAGGCAAGCTCTGAGAGCTTTTACTAAATAATGCTCCATAGTGCAGCAGGGACAAAGGAAATACCAGACAAATTAATTAATGGTGTCAAAAGCAGAATGAAAGGAATCAGAGGTGTTAGGAAAAGTAAGAGTTTTCATGTACAGGAGGAAGAAAGATGCCGCACATACACACACACATAAAAAGCCACCAACCAAAAAAAAAACCCCAACAAAACACAACCAAACAAAAAGAACCCAAACAAACCAACCCATGTGTACTTCTTGAAGCCACTCATCTGTTATGTATCTATGTATGTGTGTACTTATGTTTGTAGTGTTGGATGAGTGCAAAACTCATCTTGGGCCACTGATTATCCATTAATTCAGTGAAATTTTAGGTGAACCTTTCCAGATGTATATTAAAGTGTAATTATAAAAAAAAAAAAAAGGAAGTTATAAAAAGCTTATCTAGATGCTTCAGTGACAGGCAGATTAATATGGTATTAGAAAAATAAGGTATTAGAAAAATAACAACCAAGATTACTCTAACATAATCAGCTTTTTTTTGTGTGAAGGAAAACTGAGGAAGTGTCATAAAATTGCACAAACTGAAAGTAGACACTCCCCCTCTACTTTTACAGAGATAAGTAAAATAAGGGCATGATAATGCCACATACACAACTGTATACAATCACAGAATCATAGAATGGTTTAGGTTGGAAGGGACCTTTAAAGATCATCCAGTCCAACACTCAGCTATGGACAAGGACACCTTTCACTAGACCAGGTTCCTCAAAGCCCCGTCCAACCTGACCTTGAACACTTCCAGGGATGGGGCATCCACAACTTCTCTGGGTGACTTGTCCCAGTGTCTCACCACCCTCATCCTAAAAAAAATTCTTCCTTCTATCCAGTCTAAATCTATGCTTTTTCAGTTTAAAACCATTGCCCTTTGTTCTGTCACTACAGCCCTTGGTAAAAAGTCTCTCTCCATCTTTCATATAACCCCCCTTTATATATTGAAAGGCTGCAATAAGGTCTCCCTGGAGCCTCCTCTTTTCTAGGCTGAACAACCCCAACTCCCTTAGCTTTTCCTTGTAAAAGAGGTGTTCCAGCCCTCTGATCGTTTTCTTGGCCTTCTTGTAGACCTACTCTAACAGGTCCATGTGTTTCTTGTGCTGGGAGCCCCAGAACTGGATACAGGTGGGGTCTCACGAGAGTGGAGTAGAGTGGGAGAATCACCTCCCTCAACCTGTTGGCCATGCTTCTTTTGATACAGCCCAGGATAGGATGGGCTTTCTAGGCTGCAGGTGCACATTGTCGGCTAGTGTCCAGTTTTTCATCCACCAGTACCCTCAAGTCCTTCTCTGCAGGGCTGCTCTCAATCCATTCATCTCCCAGTCTGTACTGATATTGGGTATTGCCCTAATTGTTTCCCTGCACTATTACTAGCCTTTCCCTCCCAGCTGGATTTATTAGCTTTGAAAGACGTTCACATTAATATAACTTGAGCAATGGCCACTTGAAGGTCTTTGTTCAGCTGCCCATAAGGCAGATGTAACAATGAATGAACTGAAAGGAAGAAACACTCTGACTTAGAAAAAGAAGAAAAATTAAATGGGATTTTGAAATGAAAATGTCTTCCACTGAATAATGTAAGATGGAAGTGTAAAAGTATCTAATTTAGGGGTGTCTTTGGATCTTAAAATACATATAGCTATGAAGCAATTGTAGTATAATTATGAGGATAGTGCCTCATCAGATTGCTGGTATATGCTGGCATAAACTTATTTTGAATATTTAATCTGTAGGAGGAAGGGAGCCAGTAGGGGCTACAAAGACCAACTGGATTCCCTTGTCAACATACATCTTGAGGCCAAATGCACAAGTTCAAAGATAATCTAAGATGTAGCCATGAACTGCATTTGCAACAATAACAAAATGTACCAGCAGTTCTAGTTTGCAGTGGAAATTCTAGAATTAATACAGAAATTCTAGAATTAATATAAAAAATAGCCTTGACTGAAAGGTCTTCATATGTAATGCAGCAGATCACAAAAACGATTTCAAAAATGCATACAGATTACCATATGTTTTAATGGTGTACTTAGATTAGGAGGAAGCAGCATCCATGTTCTTGGAGTTTTTTATTCAAAACAGGAGCAAAATAGAAAGTTCAGAGAATGGAGATAGTTTCTGAGCTGGAAGCTTTCAAATATTTTGTAGCATAATTAAAAATCATGTGAAAGGGTAATTCGTAGGGTGCCTCTAAACCATACTAAAATGAAAAAAAAAAAACTGTGCTGACAAAAGCATCCAAAGTTTTAATCGTGCTGAGGGGTAAATCTGAATATGGAAAGAGATTTAGTGCCAGAAAAATCAGCCATCAATTGTATGGTTTTCTGGAATTAAACCTCGTTACTACAGGTAAAATCATAGCCTCACTAACAGCCAGTAGCAGAAAGACAAGTCCATGATTACATCTGTGAAACTGATACAAGACCATTATAGTTTCTTATTTTCCTACTGGTTTTGAGACAGGACCTCTATTCTATTTTGGGCACCCTTATTCCCAGACACAAATAACGGAAATTAAAAAAAAAAAAAAAAAAAAAACCACCCCACAAAAAAAAACCCAAAAAACTGTCTCTGTTCCTGCAAAACTTGTTACAGCTATAATTATGGAGGTAGAGAAAATATGGATTCTATTCCTGGCTCCTTCACCATCTTTCTGGATGATCATGACAATGGACAAGTCACTTGCCCTTTTCCTTTGATAATGATCTTATTTTTTTTCCCACTGTTTGCCTATTTGGATTATAAATTTAGTTGCCTTTAGACGCTACTGTAATATAAAGCAATAATCTGTCATTTTTTTCCATTGTGTAGAATCAGAAGTATTATACCAAAGCAAGAATCTCCCAGTAAAGAGTAATGGTTTTAATTAAAGAATACAAAACTCAGTTCTGTATTCATACCTCACTTATCATGATATTAAACAAAATAAAATAAGATTCTGAGCTCAGTGTGCTTTTTTTCTCTCATGTTATAACAACTGAAAATAACTTTAATTTTGAGCAAACCCTTAAAGTTTTAATATAGGCACAAAATAGTTACAGAAGAGAGGTTTGTTCTTCTGCCATGATGTTTGAATAAATTGTAAGGACATCCTTAAATTTCTGAAGGAAAATTAAAGGCTGTCTAGAAAAGTTGTATCATACTATTTTAAAAACAGCATGTATTTCACTTAATCTTGTAATAAGATGTCACTTTTGTAGCAGTCATATATAGGGAAAGCATTAATATAAATGACCAGATGTTGCATGTATATAATATAAATTAGGAGACACTATAGTAATAGTGCTTATAAACAAATATCAAGTAATTGCACCTTTTCTGACATTTTTGTCTTCCTTAAACAAGCAAACAAACCCACAGCCTGAAATGCAATGTATGAGTTGATAAAAAGGCTGACATTGGGTCAACAAAAGAATAATTTTCTGCACATTGATCTGCAAAAAAGGAAAATTAGTATAGATAACTGAGGGAGAGGAACCACAGTCCCACCTTAGGAAGCTGTGCAGATTTCTTTTGGAATATATACAATTATACAAAGATGAAGTGATTTACCTTATAGAATTATTCCCACTCACCCAACAACTGTTGATTGCTGAGAAAAAAAATCTACATACACAATTCAGAATAATATTCCTTCTTGCAGATTGCTGAAACCTTTATACTTTCCACTTGTCAATATAAGTACAGTAACTGACAGGAGCCACAAGCAATTGTGCTGTCGGTGGCAGAAGCCAGGATATGTAACATCTCTTGATAACCACTCTGAATTTCTTCTGCCAGAACCATGTGAAAATATGCAACTGTGGTATGTACCGCCACTGAAGTTCATTAACTCCTGTACAATACTTTGTAACTCTGTCAAAAACTCAAAGTTGTTAGGGTATCTCAGAGATACCTAATTGAACTTTGCTTTTTTTTTTTTTTTTTTCCCCTGGACATTTTATTTGCTTTAGATAACATGGTTGGAGAAATCTGTTTTGTCCATAGTTTTATTTTCTGCATCAGCATTTTAGCTGTTGAAGTAAATCACAGATGCTGGAGTGTAGCAGTGGGACTGTGTGCAAATCCCCTCCCCCTGTGAAGAGTGTATGAAGGGTAATCAACTATAAATCATTCCCTGAAGAAGTGACAACTCTTGTTGCAAAGAAAAAACGTATTACTTCTGATACACTATTTATCTAGATATTCAATCTCATTCTGTTGAGTTGACCCCCTCCTTGTTATTACGTGGTTTTATATACCGTAATACTAAAGGGTAGAAAGAAAATCTCCCCATGCCAAACAGCTTCCTTAATACCTTGCAATTTTTATTTGAGGGAGTATAGTTTAAGAAAAGCCAAAAACAAACCCACAAACATTTTAGTCGCTTTTAAATTCCTCCTTAGTGAAACTAACATGCTGCTACTGGGAGGAATTAATTTAAGGAACCTGTCTTTCACAAAGAATTTCTAAAAGTCAACATTAATAACCAAAAGTGGATTGGAGCAGACAAGATTTCCTTGTAGGGAAAAAAAAATCTGTTAAAGAATATATTCTTCTGACAAGTGACGTAGAACATTTCAAAGCCTACAACAGCATATATTTTAAGACGTATTTAACATTCTCAACACCGTTATTTTAAATATCTTTGATTATAAGCACTGTGGGATACTAAAGACTCTGGAGGAACTCTATCATTATCTCTAGTATGCTTTCTATATATATCTATGTGTGTATATCTATATAAGCACACACTCCTCCTTAATACTCTAGGCACTCTCTGAAAGATTTATCTGTCCCTTCCAGAAAGGCCAGATGCTCTCACTGGGGCGGGGCGGGGAGGGGAGGGAGCTACAAAAATCCCCTAAAAAGTCCTCTCAAACTCTGTCTCAGGGGCTGCAACTGAACCAAGGGAACAAGGATCATGATGGCATTAGGGGAATGATGATGATTCTAATTAATGGAAATAAAGTGAGATAAATTTGATGTTTTTATTGGGACAGAGAAATGGTAATAAGTTTCCCACATATGAGAAGCAGTGCAACACCGATGTTAAAAAAAAAAAAAAAAAAAAAAAAAAAGAGCTATGTTGAATCATTGTAGTGTAACTTGTAACATTGTAGTCACAACTCAAAACTCCAGAGAAACCATGTGTACCGTATGCTTGTGTCTAGCTGTGAAAATGTACTTCTGTCAAATGGGGTTTCTGATATGAAATTTGTATTGAAATGCAAGCAGCTTGCTTATTTCTGGAGAGTTACCTGAAGGGAGATTGATGCACAAGCTGCAGAAATGTGCAATGCTGTCCTCAGTTATTACAGAATGAAATGCCATGTACAGCAGCTTGCTGTCTTTTGCTTGATGTATTTGGATGTCATATGTATTCATCCTGGAACCTATATACAGAGTAAACAGCTCATTGTTTTTACCTTCTACAAAATTATACAACTCCTGTACTTCAATATCTTTGCACTTTTAACTAGTTAAGCTCAGAAAGGATGGTTAAACTTTAAGATTGTGAATCAGGTCATGAAATACGAAGAATTTCATAGTGATAGTTTTTCAATAGTTAAATACTGGGGTAACAGCACTACCAAGACGTCCCAAAAAGGATACCATCCATTCTTCTCAACACTCTACAAATGCTATTGTACTTTCTATTGTATTTGTAATAAAAGTGACAACAGAAAAAGCCTGAAAATATCGTCCACATGTAAAATGCCAATTTGCCTCAAGAGTCTTTGCCTTGAAGAGTTCCCAATCTAAGTGCAAAACAGACAAAAGGAATAGAAATAGGATGTAGGATGTGCTCACAAAGGTTTTAGAGATGTAGTGAGGGGATGATGAGGACTGGAGGTGGATAACTGCAGAGCCACTAGCTAAAGTACAAGCCTGGATCTTTAATATTCCTTCTGTCCTGCAGAGGATTTCATACTGTGCACAGTGAATACCACTGAATAACAAGGAATAGCCACAAAAATAACCCTACTGTCCTCAGAAAAACATATCATCCATTATTTCTCCTGTTTATCCAATACACAATCCATCTGCACGGGTTTTGGAGGTATCTTTTACATGCGTTTTGGCGGATAAAGTGACTTAGCATTTATATTAAAGGAGCATTTACAGGGGCAGAGAGATTTTGGTGGGATCTTTTTCAGCCTGCTTCCTATGGCACTTTCATTCAATGCATTAATGCTTTTTCCCTCGTCTCTAGCTGCTACCATTTTGTGGTGCTTTTGATTGACAGCAAAGGCAAGCGGGCTTGTCACTGGGAAAGTAAGCAGGGCTCCAACACAAACACTCTCACCTTGATGAGTAATGACATTGCCTCTGCAACACAATCAGTCTCTGCTGGCAAACGGATTGAGAAGCCCAAATCCACACATAATCCAGTGTTTTTCACAAGGCTGCTTACAGCTAGAATTGACATTACCAGAAAGTTAAAGAAAAATTGACCCTGCTCAAATGTTGCTTGTTTGGTTTGAAGTTAACTCTTAACAGCCAAACACTCATTCACAGAAAGCCAAACTGTATGTGATATAAGGAGTGCAAACTAACGTTAACGTTATACCTGGCAGAAGTTCTACAATCAGTGCCATGTATTGCAATACAGTTCTGTCAAACATTACTATTATCTGAATGCTTATTACTCTCTTAATCTATTTAATTTTCCTCATTATGGACTTGCTCCAAAAAAATGATTGGTAAAAAGGACCCCTCTAACTTCAGAGCATTCATGATCAACCATTTACATACTCTAATATTTTTAATACGAACCTGCAGCCCTGTGAGAAACCGCATCCCCGACTAGAAGCTGCAGCTCAATGATATAATTTTAAAAACATTTAAGAAGAATACCACCTGTCCTTCAAACAGTAGTATGTTGCAAATGATCCTTATTTATTCAAATATAACTTGACTGAATTCTTTTAATGCTATCTAGCAGTTTCTGCTGTCTGTTTTTAGTTTCTATGGAAACCATTTCAATTATTATTTTTCACATAGGACTGAATTGCTGCATAGACTACTTGTCCACATATGAATACTTGAACTCTTAAATGAAGTATCTATATCCTTAGCTCCAGAAATAAAGGATTTGTTGGGTACTATAAGACCATTTAATTTCCCAGGATTAAATAATTGAGATAGGCAAGAAAACTTGAAACTTGAAGTGCCGTGGCATAATCTCTGATGCATCCTACTATATCCTGCAGGTTGGGGATCACAACAATTTCCCAACTTCTATATGAAGAAGATATTAGGGTAAAAGTAACCATTACAAAGAGAGGAGGAAAGAGTTATTCGTCTCAGTTGCTGTGGGAGAAAACCTTGTTTGCTTGCCAAGGGTGTTATTGCTTTTGGTACATACTGATCTGCAATTTGATTGATTCTTTCTACGACATTACTTAAAATTTAGCATGGTTGTCAAGGAGGTTGTTTTATAGACCCTTTAAATTTTGAACTGTTTAATATGGTTTATGTTTTTCACAATGTACACCATGAAAAAATGACTATGCTTTTTAGCCAACTTGTATTCCGCTCATGCTGTTAAGCATGTAAAACATAAATAGAATGAGTTTAAAAGCAACATCTGTAATGCCAAGACATAATCTCCTACCCCCAAATCAAGGTACTTATCCTTAAGGTAATCCTAAAGTCAAGTATAGTTCTGAAGTACATGAACAGAAGGCAGAAAGCAGTAAGACTGACTGAATTCTGACAGGATGCCTTGGGTAGCTAATTCCCATGCCCTTTGCTAAAGCACGAATCACGACTTAAAGTCAGGGAACTTCAGTTCAGGAACAGAGCCACTGGACTTCAGACAAAATGGAATCAAGGTGAAGAACAGACTAACAAAAAAGTAAAAGCCCTCTGCAGAAGCCTAGTTTAGCAGCGTTGCATCAAAAAAAAAAAAAAATCATCTTTTCTCAACTCTCATACTGTTCTGCAGGAAATTACCATCTTTGTAATGCTGGAAAGCATTTTTTAAAATTTTCTTCTTGACTACTTTTTAATTTCTCTTTGTTTTTCATTTATGTATGATTCCTTTGGAGTACAGAGTTATCATATCTTATATAAACACAGTGCGAATTATGAACACCTTACAGACAACAGTGACCAGGTTTTCCTCTAAATATCACTGGGACATTGATTACTAATAAACAAAAGATGGTCCACAAACTTTTTTCTAGGGAAACTTGGCAAATATTGAGGAAAATATATCACTTACGTTGTGCTGAGAAGTACCTTATTCTAGTTCCAGACCCAGAGCAATTATGGAATAGCTTTCTTATTTGTAGGTGCACGCTGTGGAAGCAGCGTGTTGTCCTCACATTAGGTAGAAGGGGGCAGATAAAAGATGACTTTTTCTTCTTCTGCCAGTGACTAGTTCAGACGTTGGACATAGCTGCAATTCTTTTTCTCCTTGATCAGAGATCTGTCTCAGAAATGATTGATAGATAAGACTTTCTGCCCCTAACGTATACTCTACCAAGGACAAAAAGACCCAAAGCTACTTATAAGGGTCATATGAGGTCACATCACAGTGAACTCAGAACTATCACTGCATTACATCTTTCATCCCCTTTCCTTTCCTTATCAAATACAAACCTTAAACCAAACCAAACCAAACCAAAACAACAACAACAACAACAAAGAGTTTTTAGTTTAGAAGTGCAAACATTTGTGGTTGGCCCTAAACCTAAGATTTCCCTGTATTGTACGCATCCACTGGGAACCATCTTTTATTTATTTTTCTTTTACTGCAACCAGTTCTTCATTCATTTGCACTGAAAATGGCTCATGAATTTCCCACGTCTCACTCTGTTTTAGAGAGAATTTCAGACCATTCTAGTCTGCATTGAGCCATGTTGAATATATTAGTCATCTGTAGAGTAAGTTTTCAGAACCTTTGATACAACAGTGGTTGAGCTCATCTGTAGAAATATGCAGCTTCTCTACTCAGGATCCACTATGATGTAAGTGATTTGTGAAGATGTTTCAGACACTACTCATGATTCTCCTCTTTTGCTACTAGAGTCATGTAGGCTCTGAGCAGTGAATCTAATTTAGTGCATGAGCAGCACCTGTTGTGTTCAGCATGACAATAACTTGCAAATGCTTTTTTAGGTGAGCACGCATACTACATTTACAGGCTCAGGAAGTCCTTTCCAATTAAAAACAGATTGTCCTTAATAGAATCTATAAATGTGAACTACAGTATCTGTTCTATTTTCTTCTGCAAGTTGTTTTTTTTTTTCTCCTCTGTAACAAGTTTACCCCAACTGTTTTCTGCTTTATTGTCCTGATAAGACAGCAAATTCCATTTCCTGCCATCTGTTGCTAAATTTGCAGTTTTCCACAAGATCACCGTGTATATATAGTATTTTTTTTTCTGTTTGTTACTTTAGAGAACTTACTACAGATAGGCAAAATTATTGTTCCATTTTTGACTTAGCAAAACCTACTCTGATGGTTTGGTTGAAAAAAAAAAAAAAGACTAAAATTCTGCTCCTACATTATCTACATTGTGAGGGGACTTGTTGGTTAGAAAAAAATTATTCCCAATTTCATCTGTCTCTTCAAACTTACAGTCTATTTCTTTTGAGATGTTATCATTTCTAAAGCTTGGTTTTTTATTCAACTTAAAAGTGGTCTATTACATGCCCTATTAACTGCTTATGTGTCTGGTTTTGAGGGACCATTCCTCTAAACACCCAAGAATCTGTAGAGACAAAACTAATTTTGCTGCAGAATTGTTATAGTTACTATGTACCCATGTGGAAGTACGTTTGCTGTTTTCTTTTATTCCTAAATCTCCACATAAATGCTTGTCAAACTTAAGCCTCCTTGGTGCTCTTTGGATGCTGAAAAACATCATATGAAAATCTGTCCGTGAGGATGGTACTGATAATTAACAGAGATCTCAAAGGAAAAGGAAGAAGCAGTGAATAGATGTTCTGCTTCATAAATAATTTAAAATTGAGGGAGTTTTAGGAAAAAATCACGGTCATATATCAACATAGAGAATTTCTCAAATATGTATGCACAAATCTAATTAGGAGATGATACGCTCATTAAGGATAAATCTTCATAATTTTGTTTCTAGTGCTGGACCTTTCGATAACCTCATTGCCACTTAAGTTTTCTCATTTGAGACTATAAAGGAACCACTCTTGTCTGTTTTGTTTTCATGTTGCATGTTTTCCCACTTGGATTCTGAAGAAAACAGTTTATTTAGCTTTTGTCTATCAGTCCTGTCTGCCGTTCCTTCATGATTTCTGCCAACAAGCTTTGGAAGTTTTTGGTATGTTCAGCTAATATCTACAAAATTTGGCAAAGGGTCAGAAATATCAAAAACATTGAGTTTTATGAAAACAAGAAGATAGTCCATAGGATAGAGATCCTATTAAGTTGCAGTGTGAGCCCAATAAATTCACATGGGAATTCAACAATGAGAGGCTAATTTACAGGGAAACAGGATTCACTAGTTTCAGCACTTACAGAACTATTTCCTTTTTGAATCATCTTTTTTTTAGGCAGCAACTGCTTAAAAAATACAAAGATTCCTGAAAAGAAAAAAAAAAAAAAAGAAAAAAGGAAACAGTCTGGTAGGTGCCTGATGTATTTAGAATTGCCTTTTTGTAAAAGTCACATCTTTAACACATCTTCTATGAACACTGAAGTCAGTCAAAAGCCAAAACTAGTCTCTCTGAAGTAATTAAAATATATCACCTTTAATATGTTATGCATTTATGACAAATGAAAAATGACCACAGGAAAGCACTACTCATTGTTCATGTCAATAGCTTGCTTGTTCTTCAATATAGCGTAAGCAACATTTGGTATGTTCAGAAACCCGCTAGTACTGTGCACATCTATTTATCACAGGGTGCCAAAGAGTGGCAAACTCACAACAACGGTCAATATGCAAAGCTGAACCATTTCAAGGGGGCATGCTCTTCAAGGATACCCTTGTTTTCACAATCAAAATGGTTCTCTAAAGCAGTGTGTCAGGGTTTTGGGAAATGGAGTGAAAACTATTGTTTACATGTATTTTTTAAAGCGTAAAGAGCAAGAGTATTTTTTAACCATAGAACACAATTTGTTAATATGTGTTTAAATTATTTATCATGAAGATGGTTTTGCTAAAGTTATTATATTTGCTAAGTTTGTTATATTTGCATTATTCCTACTTGTTGTCAGGTAAAGCTATACGTCACCTATTATTATTCATTTCCTTCTGACCTGCTGAAGTATTTCTTATTAAACTTAAGTTTCTCCGAGCAGGATCTATCCTTGTAAGGACTTGAGGAACACAAAAGTGGCACTACAGTAATACATCAAAAATACTAACAGTGTTTAGCTTTAGTTCAATTACATAGTCTTTGCCTCAAAATGATATATAATAACATACGCTTACCAATAAATAGCTGAATAAAGTTAATTTTCTATAGAAAATTACGGGTTTTAAAATGCATTTAACATTTTCTCTTATTTGTTCACTGAAAGCTTAACATATCCATGACAAATTAAAAATGATTACAGGAAAGTTGTATCAGAGCTCATGTCAGTAGCTTGTTTGGTTCTTAACATACATACTGAAGAACATAGAGTTCAGAAATGTACATTTAACTAGTATTATGCTTCTATTAAAAATGGGGGAAAAAAACCTAAAATCCTACTCAGGAAATTTCATTTGTGTAAAGGAATTTCAGAAAAATTTCATTTCTTTATTGTTAATTTTATTTTTACCTGTATCTGTTTGATACCTGCCAGATTGAGAGCAAGTTGTTCTATAGATCGACATGATTGCTGCTGCAGAAATCAAACTGAATCCTTTTCACTATGGATACAGTTAAAATTAATGAAAATAAAGTGTTAATATTTCATTAATGGTAAACTTATACAGTCTTACAAATAACAGAAGAAAGGAGTGGGAGAGAACCTAAGTAATAAGAAATTTCTCTTCTTGTGATTCAACTGGTCATAAATACTAACATCTTTGAAAAAAAAAAACTATTAATCAAGGAAAATTTCATTTGTTATAAAAAATATCTTAATTTGGATAGTCATTATAAAGGAGAACTTTTATTCTTATGTCATGAGATCAGTGGCTATCTTCCAGCTGATGCCAGCAGCCCATTAAATGAACTTCCTCTGTGACCGAGATTTCACACGACACATAAGAGCAACTCTAATTCCAGGTGAGTTTCAGAAGAATTTAGATGGTTGCAAATTTTTGTCATGTAATTAGTGGGCAATAACAACAGTAAGCCAAATACCCTTTTTATTCAGAGTTGTTAATACACTATCACCTCTCTATTGGTGTGAGGTTATTCAGGTGCTTGTTATGGGTCCCACCATGGATGCTGCTACCAGTACCACAGACATGCTGGGGCATCTCTTCAGGCTCCAGCATGACACTGAAAGAATATGTGCTTGATCCTTAAAAGTACATAGGCACTTTCTTCACACTGTAGTCATGGCTTTGTGGCTAATCCCTGTACCGTGAAGTACAGTAACAACTATGGTGCTGGGACTCAGGGCACCAGTGCCCAGCAGTCAGCTGCCCCCAACCCCAGGCACACCCTTAACCTCTCCTCAGTCCACCTGGGCCACAGAAGTTAAGCAACTATTCTGTTCCTGTACTGCCATGATCAACCAAATATTTACATCTCTTCCAATATTTGTATAATGACCCCGATGTCCCCTAAACACCCTTGCAGTGTTTTATATTCCTCATCTTCCTTGAAGGGTGAATTCCACAGAGGAAGACTGAGTTTCTATGCAGTATATTTCCTTTTGTAAGAACATGGGAGCTGTTAAGACTCCAATCATCATGTAACTATTCAGAAGTGCTATGCTACAATAATCTACTTTTATGGGAGTTTGGAAGGCGAATATAAAATAACATAATCCCCAGCTGTGCTGTTATGTGTAAAGCCATCCCATTAATCATGCTCAGTTTTACTTTACAGCCTAAAAGTATGCAAAGTGTTACTGCCATTCAGGTGCCTTAATACTGGCAGTTGCACACCTTAACTGCATTTTAAAAGCTATCTTCTCAAGAAATTAAGCACTCAATCTTTTCCTTTCTTCCAGTGGAAATGTTAATTCAGCACCTTCTGATGTCAACAACATATGCAGAACAGCCTAGAAATCTAGGCAAGCAAATGAAATCTCAGAAGTGTACCAGCTTCCATACCTGAATATAAAATGTTAACCACATTAAAAACAAAAAAAAAAAATTCAATGATTCTGTTTCTTTACAGATTATCTGAACTGATTTAACATCTGTATTTTTCCGTGAGGATACTGGGCACAAATAACAGTAAGTGGTTAACTTACATCATTGTGGGGAAAGGGATTAAATTATTTGGGGTTCAAAAGAATGAATCCATGCTAGACTGATGTTGCCAATAAAGAAATGAAAATCTTATCAAGGCCTGGGGGAGCTTGCAAACATAAAAGTGCAAACAAGCAAATACTCGGAACTGCTCACTTCTTCTGGAGCTGGTAGCATTGATGTGAGTGGAATTTGAATTGTGATCAAGCAACCGAGTTCAGATCTAAAAAGGAATATGTAATAAGGTCAGGAAGAGAGGAAACTACTGTAACTAGTTACTACTTTTTATCTGATAGTCAGAAACTCCAGTTTTCTACTTAATCATCAAGGCAATACCTCAGATCAGAACCAAGGAAACGTTCTGAAATAGAGCCTTTTCTTCCAAAGCATGGAAAGTGCTATGACTCAGAGGGATTAATCTGTGATGTACCCTTCTAAAACAAATCTTCTCAGAGTGCAAAAGCAGCATCCACAAGTCAGGACAGTTTTATAAAATTCTTGGGGTGGATTTAAGAAACAATTTTTTTTTTTTTTTTTTAAGAGGCGAAGTTTTGTGAATTTTAACTTGTGTGCACAAGAAATTTCTATTTGACAATTTTGAAGGAAAGCTGTACAGTTTTGTTGAAGAGAGAGTTCTGCAAATGTTCTCCTTAATTTTATTCATTACATTTCTGTAAAAGTGTGAATATGATTTTGTGTGTGCAGAGTTGTATATCTTATATCAATGAGTAGGGATTATCATCTGCAAATATTGCAAGGTATTTCTACTTATGTTTACTATCAAGACTAAACATTTAAACTAGGAATCACATAAAAATTACATGAGTTTCACACACAGAGAATATTGGTTCCATTTCACTATTGCCTTCACAAGAAGGGTGGAAAGGATATAGTGAATGCTCCTGCAAATTTCAAAGATGAAATAGATTAAAAGAGGTTTTTTGTAAAATATATGTGCAAGTTTGGGTGAGATGTGTGATCCCACAGACTGTGAGACTTGCGATGTCATTGGTTTCACAACTGCATGGAACCATTCATCTGAATTTGTCTATAGAGCTCTATAACCAGATGACTGTCTGCTATTCAGCAAAAAGAAGAAACAGGCTCTGGAATCATTATTTGCCAAGATTCACAGGTGCCTCCTGTAGAAAACTTCTTTATAAAGCTTCACTCCTTTCTGTCAGGACACTAATCTCTATTCAGTACAGAGAAATTTTGCCTTTCATAGACAGAGGGTCTATTTTTATCTTTGAAGTTAATCCAACCCCAAGTTGCAGCAACACTTAGAAGCACAGATGCAGATATTCTGTATAGACTTCCTTTTAAATATTCATGGATGGAAACCTGTTTCTCTACTTCTTTCAGTCAAAGCTGAGGATTCTGGCTTTTATGAACTTTTGCTTCTCTCTTAATCCACAAGTAAAATGTTTCCTCTCCAATGCAGTTGACATTATATCCAAATGTGGATATACATGGATAAGTAGTCTACATATGCAGCAGATGGTCAGCAGAAGAAATAAAAAATCACTTAATGTTGAACAACCTCATACCAGTGGCAAGATTCATTAAACTGTGGACTGGACTCAGCAAGATAGAAAATGCTACTAAAGTGTTTTGCAATGTATTGAAGGCTAAATTGATGAAACAGAAAGTGTGCATGCTGTCTTGGGATTTGCTACATTGGTCTCTACTCAGAGCTTATTTAACTGAAGTTTTGTAGAGAAACATTAGGGACAACACAGTCAGCAGCTTAGCTATCCATTTCACAGTACCTTGCTCACTCACATCTTGGACATGTTTGCCAAGTATCTCATTTATATTTATACTGTATCTTAGCCATCACTCCAGGAATTATCTAAACCAGTAGTGCTTTCTGCAGATAATACACTGATGAAGCAATCTACACAGATGGTAAGCTTTCAACTTACATTAAAAAAATCATCAGTTATTGTTCCAATTTTTTTTCAAAATTAAGGCAACTTTGTCAAAAAATATGTGGAATAATACATGCACAGTTTCAAGGGCATGATACCTTTGGGTTCTTCTAAGGTCAATTAAAGAATTTTTTAAGATTTCTTCTTAACTATCAACTAGATGTTTCTTAAATTTGGAAGATTAAAAAAAAAAAAGTTTAAGATAATGATCCTGATTTCAGATTCTATTGGAAATATCACTGTTTAAAATAAAGAAGGAGGGTCTTAGGAAACATAATTAGCACAGTCTAAGCAGTGTTGAGAGAGACTTCTAACTGCTGTTTTTTAGAAGGGTATGCATTTTGAAAAGTTAATTTCTTTCAAAATTTCTTTTTTACTATAAAGACTTACACATTATTTTAATTGATGCAAGAAATCCTGATATTTGCTGCACCTTTATGTAATGAAGAGAGGTTTGAATGCATATTGAAGTCATGCCTGTCATATGGGTAGAACAGGAACTATTTATCTAAGAATCTGAAAGACCAAAAAGCCAGATAATCAAAAGACAAAAAAAAAAAAAAACAACTTTGTTTGTTTTTCTTTTTTAACTAAAACCTGGAGAAAATAATTTTTGTGGTAGATATGGCAGCAGCTTCACAATAGGGAAAAAAGCTTGACTGTCTGTAAAGATTGCATTTATTTTTAGCATTTCTTGAGTTTTGAACAACTACGTTAATTTATTATTGAAAAGTAAGCAAAGAAAAGGTGATTCTGGGTGGAATTCAGAGAAGGTTTTAGTTTGGTTTGGTTTGGTGATGTTCTTACTTTAATATCTTCACAATTGAAGAAGTCAGTCATTAAAGATAATAAAATAAAACTACATTAGAAAATTAGCAAGTGTCACCTTCTGTCTAGAGTGCCAACAATTTTTATTACTTCTGCTCCTTGCAATACATAAGTCCTTTATTTTATGCTTATCTTCTCTGGTTCCATGTATGGGTTTCTAGAAAACTGATAATACTATGACTGGGAAAATTTCCTGACAAATTAATTGGAATTAATGCCTTCTGCAGCTGTGCTGTATCATCTGCTTCTTGATGGATTTTTTTAATGATATGCGGTCATCAATTTTAAAATATACTACTGATTATATCTCTTTAATATGCCTTAGAGTCTAAAAAAGCATGCACTAGACGGGTAAACAGATTGCATCTTCTGAATTACCACTTGTCTTCCAGCCCCATGGGGTAGATCACTTGGGATCCCAGGATGTGATTTCTATGTTATTTCCTCTTATGAATTCTGACACCTTTCTTTGGGAAAAAACCTTCCTGCCATTTCCCTCTGTGAGGTGTGGGTTGGAGCCATGGGACACAGATGTCTTAGACATTAGAATTCCTCTTTCTCATTGGTTGTTATGCAGTTGTAGGATATAGAGACAACTCCTAAATACTGAACTATGAATGTGGAGGAAGGAAACTTGACAGAAAGGCAATCTTGTTTTCATTTCAGATGTTGCTTTAAGGCCCTGATCTCCTTCACTTGTTGATGAAATAGAACTTCATTTGCATTTTCTCAGCCTGAAGCTTTTCTGTTTCCTGCTTAAAAAAAAAAGACCTTAAAATTGATTTTTTTAAAGAATGTTACTGATAACACAGTGCTTTGTATTCTTTCTCTGTGGTATATTTATGGCACTTTTCCAAGAGAATATAAATATCTGGAAATATCTAGGAAAAAATTGCACAAATGTAGGTCTGTGCCTTTTGTACACTAATATCTTACAGAAAGTCTCAACAATAAAGATTTTTTTTTTTTTTCTTTCCAGAACCATACAAAATATATGACCTAAGTTTACATGTCAGTAAGATAATGAATTCTTCACAGACTATAAACATCCATGGCAGGTAATGGTTGCATTGAAAATTAACATTTCTAATGAGCAACCTCTGTCATTCTTATATTTTCTATTCTCTTGTTTGGTAAGTAGTCTGAAATCGAATGATTCTATTCCAGGTACAAGCAACTTAGTCAACCTGAGTAAGAATAGCAGAACCCACTCTTGAAATTTTTCTAACTCTAATATTACCCAGAGTAAGAGATGATAATCTGCTGCTTATTAAATACTTGGAATATCTTCTGAGATACAAAAAATATCCAAGTTGTATATAGGCATATCGGAAACAAGGTTATACCTCACCAGATATTGCCACATAGCAGACATAAGCTGAACTGAAAATTCTGGAATTAGTTTGTGTTAGCTGGGGTCTCCCAGTGCAGCCCTTGAGCTACATGAAGTTTATAAGAAATCTGTCAGGAATGTAAATGTTCTGACAACACAAAATATGAGGTGAATACCTCAACAATAAAGCTTTTCTCTGGGTGACATCTGTCCACACAGCACACGTCACCACCACAACTGGCGCCCTTGCCGATGCTCTGCCAAGAAGCCAAGAAATAAAACACTACGGAGTTTATTATTTATCATGGATTTGCTTTCACACCCTCCAGCTATCATCCCTCCCAGCAAAAGTTGAGACATGTTGGCAAGACAGCGCAAGCCTGGGCCTGCTACCGATCCTGTCTCCCTGGGAGCACATCAGAGGGCTGGATGCTTCCGAGCTGTCTGTCTGGCACCTCTCTGGAGTGCTAAATTCATTCAGAAACTGGGGAAGACAAGAAGGGAGAAAGACAAGGGGAGGGGGCAAAGGCAATTTCTAGCTTGTGTCATACCACTGCTGTCAGTAGAGATGTTGAGTTTGGTATTCTTTGGGGCAAAGGAACTGTACATTGTCTTTACCAGTCTTTGTTTAGCTACATGTGTAAGATACCAGTATGGAATTCATAATTTGAAATTTTTAGTTTTTCAGAGTTTTTTTTTTATGTTTCCAAAAATTAACTACTATCGTATATAATTTTTTTTCCTATTGTTTCTGTCCATAAATTACTCTACCATTGACAGTATCCACAGCAATTATGCAGAAGCTGTATTTTTATCTAGCAGTTCAATTTCAGAAAAATTAAATGTCCCCTACATTTTACCCTTCAATATGCACCTTATTCTTTCTATTCATTTATTTTGCTCTTATCGAGAGCACATAAGAAAATATAGAGAACATATTACACCAAAAATTAATGTATTTTTGGTTTATAAAAAATGTAATAGACTGTAAATAAGAAAGAATGTCTAACTTTGAATGACCTGGAACCTGATATATTAGAGTTATTTCTTTTTTTGTGTTGCAAATGGAAGAATGACATAGTATGAACCAGCCAATTCAAATTTTGAATAAGACTTTTCATGATCATATCTGTACATATTGGCCAGATAGGAAACTTGTTCCCAGAACTATGTCATTTGGAAACACTTAAGAGCAATGGGATTGGTGCATTCTGCATGTTGGAAGCAAAGGATTTTTTTTTTCTTAAAGGAAGAGTAGACATGAGACAATACGAACAATTCAGATGCAGATTTACAGTACTTTTCAAAGCATTTTTAAAAATCAAAATCTTGAAAACCCACCATCTGCAGGACTGAAACTATCCAATCTTCAAAATTATCTAAAGACAAAGCTATTATATGTCTTTAGCTAAGATAACCTAAGGCACAACCCTGAAGGTTAAAGCCTGGCATTTGATGTCCCCTTGGAGAGCTAGTATCTCGCCTTCTGAGTGAGCTATCAGAGAAAATTGCATATGACTTAACACAGGCGAGAAATATAAGACACTTGCTTGTATGTGTCCATTTCTATGTCAATGCATATCTCACAGTTCTTTGACTTGTTTAATTGAGAAGTTTTTCTGATTCAGGGCCTGAAAAGCTTGTTTTCAGAGTGCTGGCAGCCGTGACCTGACAAGCAGAGAACTCTTTGTCAAAGAGGCATCAGAACGATGAAAGGTTTTGCCTGAAATATGGATATGCATGGCAAAATCCCCCCATCCCCCACAAGTCCAACCTTCATCTTCCCTTTTATTCTGCACTCATGTCAAAGCTTTCTTGTGCTTTGCATTAATACCACCTTCCCACAGAGGAGACACATTTTCACTTTAAATAGCACAGACCAGAAAAGCATTTATGTTACAGCAATTCATCCCAGCCTGAGCTGAGACTGGGGCCCCACTGTGACATGTGCTGTACAAACACATAACGAGATACAGTCTGTGTATCACTCTAAAGAAACACAACAGACAAAAGAGAGCAAGGGAGATGTGATATTGTCAGCCTATTGTCAGCCCTGTTGTACTATGGTGGGCACAGACAGAGGGACTTTGGTGACTCCAAGGGGAAGCCTGATGCTGGAGACTGAATATCAAAGATAATTCTTTCTTATTTTTCTCCTGTCTTACTTAATAACTCATAGATGATAAAAGACGTGTCCTTATGGCACATTTTCATAGAATCATAGAATCATAGAATAGTGACCTTTAAAGGTCATCTAGTCCAACGCCCCTGCCGTGGCAGGGACATCTTCCACTACATCAGGTTGCTCAGAGCCCCGTCCAACCTGACCTTGAATGTGCCCAGGGATGGGGCATCTACCACCTCTCTGGGCAACCTGTGCCAGTGTTTCACCACCCTCGCTGTAAAAAATTTCTTCCTTATATCTACTCTAAATCTACCCTCCTTTAGTTTAAAACCATCCCCCCTTGTCCTATCGCAAGAGGCCCTATTAAAAAGTCTGTCCCCCATCTTTCTTATA